>NW_016690184.1:10010335-10069786 GCF_001604755.1 Lepidothrix coronata
GTAGTTCTTGGTTATCTAAAGTAGTACACAAGAAATTCGAGGAAGCAAGAGTGGAAATAATTGCAAGCTGGTCGTAACATGGAGCTTTTAAAGGTCAATATAGAGTTACCACTCCCTTTTTGCACTGTTCATTAGCTGACCACAGACAATATATTTCATGACCTGAGGGAAATACACACAGTTTTATTTTTCCTCAGTTTGTGTGGGAAAAGAAAACTGTACAGATGATGAGTAGCACTTGAGCAGTACTTATGTGGGAGAAACAGTATGTGGTACTGCAAAATCTTCTTCCTGTCACTTTTGTTGTATGTTTTTAAAGGCAATGCCTGGCACTAGATCTGAGTTTATAATAAGATCTAATGTAGAAGACAGCTGCTCACAAAGAACATCTGTTTGAATCATATTTGGGGTTACCTGACCCAGGTGCAGCACCTTGCACTTGGACTTGTTGAACTTCTTGTGGATACTTGTTGATGTTCTTGTGGATACATTTCTGAAGCTTGTCTGGGTCCCTCTGGGCAGTATCCCTTCCTTCTGTGGTGTCAACTGCATCGCTCAGCTTCGTGTCATCTGCAAATTGCAGATGGTGCACTCAATCCCAGTATCTGTGTCGTTAATGAAGATACTGAATAGCATTGGTCCCAAGAAAGAGCCCTGAGGGACACTTCTTCTGGATCAAGTTATGGTATATGTGTTCTTTCTTGCAGTCCCTTTAGTCCTAAATATCCAACTCTAAGCCAGTCCAGAGAAGTAAGTGGAACTTGATTTGACTGAAGTAGTTATGTTATCAGGCTCATTAGGGTGTACAGCATCTGTCTGCATCTTCCTCTATGATGATGCCAAACCCACGTTCCCCAATTCATTTTCATTTCTTCATGATCCGTCTAGTGATACAAGCTGTGAATGGCCCTGGTCATTAGAACATACCTGCCTTCTTCACAGGGGAGAATCTTAAGCCAAGAAAAAGGTTCTTTAAATCATGTACATGGTTCATACGGGATACCTGCTTCACTGATTTTTTTCAAGTTACACTCTTTCTTGGCTGGAGCCCTCACTTTCCTTTGAAATTTCAGATGATCCTAGCAGAGTTGTAGGCATTCCTTACCAGCTTTGAATTTTTTCTTGAATTGGATCCTTTGATGGTTCGTGTGAAAGCAGCTGCTCTTTTGGATCAGTTGGTTGTTGAGAGGTACTGGAGGAGCGAGAGGTGGGAATGTGCCAACTGAGGGGAGTCCTGCCTTTGTGGGAATGCGCAATATGAACCCAAAGGGGCACAGTGATCTCACTGAGAAGTGCTGTTGCTCCTGCGCTTGCCTGTTTGCGTGGAGCTCTGTCATTGCTTTGCTACCTCTGCCACTGTGGAGTTTATTTCATGGAAGGCGTTCCTGCAGCCACTCTGTGTGCAGCTCCTAAAGACTCATCTCCAGGTAACTTGAGCGTATCAAACTTGTTGCTTGGACTTTTCTGCTGTGTGGATATGCTTGAGGAAAGTCACTGAAATAAAGGTTTTGCTAGTTACTGAAGTGGTTTGGGAAGTGCAGCTTACCTGTGTGACCGCTGTCTGTCACTTTCCCAGCATCTTAGTCCTTTGGATTTAGGAAGGAATGAAAATAATAGTCCCAGGCATACATAAATTTAAGTAAGCTTGCCCTTATCCAGATACGTACAGGGTAAGAATCATTTTTTTAAGAGGTGAAGAAACACACAGATGTGGACCATACGTGTGTAACTTCAGTTAATAGTAAATAATGCCGCCTTTTAGTATAAAACTCTGCTTTGGTGTTGCAGATCTAGTTTTAGCAGAGAGGGCTGTTCAGTATAACTTTGTAAAGTAGCAAAGCATCCTGTGGTGGGTGTGTTGCTACAGCAACATTCTTGTCAGGATTTTGATAAAGGATTGAAAACGATGAAATGTATTGTTTGAAACTTAATCTGTGGCTAAATATTTTCCGCAGTTTAAATCATGTATATAATACATATTTATTTTTATCGTACAGATCAAGATGATTCCCCTTTTGGAGGATTCTTGACTATGTAAGCTGCTGCTAAAATAAAATGCCCATTTCAGTCTCACAGAGGAACAAAACCTTGCTGCTGTGCTCTGAATGCACTACTTGGCTTGATTAACAAGCATGTCCTGACTAGGGAGATAAATAACTTAATGAGGCCCAGGGCCGGGGGTAAAATTCTTCCTTTTTATGGTTGCAAGCAGAGCACAACAATAACTCATTAAGCAAAACAGAATGAATTTGATTTTCTTTGTCCAGTGGCAGTGCTGTATAGTCTAGGGACACTCAGACAAGGAAATCTGTCATATTTTTGAAGGGTGTGGCAGGCATAATATAGTTCATGTAATGGCTTGGAAGTGGCTGATCTATATATATGAGATAAAAATAGCACTATTTAATGCTGAAATTAGTGCCATTGTGCTATAGTGCAGACTTCTCTGCTTGCTTTATAGAGTGTATTTGCCACTTTTAAAAGATCGTAGTAACAGGTCACCAGCACACCAAATACTTTTTGTTAGATGATGGATTCTGAGAATTTGCCAATCTGTTGATTGTATCTATTTTTACTTACTACTAGTACTAAACCTCATATTTTAAAAATGAAATTTTATTTGCTTCAATTTATTCTTATTAATCTGGATTTGAATTGTAGAGATCTTCATTAGACTGTTGTCGGTTCTGCAAGTGCTTTTGTAATTCTCCCATCCAAGTGTTAAGGTCCACATGGTATTTCTGTAAAGTTCCTAATTATCTGTGAGAATTCTATCTGGATTGTGTCATAATGGGCCAGCAGTCTTCAGTATTGTCCCTTGTGCAGATCAGATGGTGATACTGCCTAGCTGGAAGTGTTTTAGCATGCTGACTACTTGCCTATAAAGTCTGTCTCTCCTGCCCCATGAAACTTGAGGTCTTCTGATCTAGTTGTTACAGGTCTCCCTGGTCACTTGCCACAGCCTCCATTATGAATCATTCTCTCTACTGAGGCTCTTGGTTTCTTCTTCAGGTTCTAGTTTTTGCTGTCTTTGTAATGGCAGGCGAGAATCCTCTTGATATTCTTCAATCAGGCTTCTCAGATGACCAATCACTTGGTTATATCTCCCTGCCTCCTCTTTTCTCACCCCTCTCTTCTTTCCTCTTCTGCTCAACTTAACACTTTGAGACACCTCCAGGATATGTTGTTCTGGCTTGGTAACTAAGTTTGAAATGTCCTTCACTTGCCAAAGCTTGCATTAGTCTTGTTGCTTACTGTGGTGGTCTTTTGAAGAGGAAAGTAGTAAAGGTAGGTGGGCTACATTCAAAATTAGACATCAAGTCTTTAATAGGTTAACCTACTGTTCCAAGTATTAACTAGGATTCATGACTTCATAGATGAGCTTCCTAAATATCAACTTAATTTACTGGCAGAAACTATTTGGCAAATTTGGCTGTTTGGCTGCCAGGCCAGTTGTAACAAGTTTGGATGACCTGGATAAAAGCTGGGTAAAAATGGTACTTTATGCAACCTCTTACTGCCTTGGTCTGATATGTTAGCTACTGCTTGGGGGGTGGGTTGTTGTGTTCTGGTTTGGATTTTTTAATATATTTAGTCTAAAAAGAGAAATATGTTGTTTCAAATGAATCAGAAAGGAAAGTAATTCATTATGACAATGTTAGCTTTAACTATTTATCTTCAATTACAAAGCTGACTCTGTTTGAGCTAGGTAGCATTCCAAACGAACACAAAGAATTTTCCCAACATATCTACAAATCAATATGAACAGTAGGCTGTGCTGAATTTCTGATTACCGTGTTTGTCCCTCTATTATTCAGTAGCACCAGTAACTTGCTTTCACATTTTACCTTTACAGGGAGAATTGTTTCTTTTAAGCAAGTGTAAAATTGGTTAAGCTGTAATACTCATTTAACAAAAAGCCGTTGTGTGTTGTTTTCTCCTGTGCAAAAATACAAGTCATACCCAAGCATTTAAAAGAAGAAAAAGTTTATTCCATAAGGAAAAAGGATTATATATGAGCATGTTTTTATTTTACACTGTGAAAGGTGCAGCATTGATTGGTCTGTTGTATACTTAGCAAGAAACATCAAGTTAGGAAGGAAGGTTTCTTCTACAAGTCTGTGGTATTCATGTAAACCTGAAACTTGTCCTATTCGCTCTTTTAATGTGAATACTTACATCATCTGAACAAGAGGAAGAAATTGTTGCCTGTTCCATCCGAAGCATTGCTTCAAGACCCCAAAAGTGAAGGATTATAGTATACTTTCCTGGAGTGTTTTTTGTTCAGCTTTGCTGTTTTGCCACTGGCATCCTTAAACATGTCACATATGACAAGTCAGTAATAGAAATCATAATACTTCTGGTTATGTGAGTATTAGGACAAAGGGAGGCTCTTTGCTTTAGTTTCTTTCAAGATTCTTTGAAGCCAAGTGCTTTGGTCTGATTTGATTATTCTAGTGCATTGATCAAAATCACCAAGTGGTACTGATGTTTGCTAATATTGTTAGCTTATTTATCCAGTTCTTCTCTGTTGCTTCTTTCATGCTTCAGCTCTATTTTGCTCTTCCTTGATTTCTTTGCCATGATATGTGGTGCTTTTTTGCTGCTGTTGGGAGAGCGTCATATTGACAGTTGGAGTAAAACAGACAATATTCCAGTCAGGTTCAAGATTCCAGTAGGAAGCACTAGATGCTGCAGAAGCATCTCCTGCTGCAGGAGAGGGATAGAGTATGTAACTTCTTTTAAGGTGACTGTGTATTAGGCTTTAATGCAGCATTTGCTAAAAGCTGCATATTTCTTACCTGTTCTGTGAATGCGAATTCAAAAGAATGCAGTACGATTGGTCTGTGTTCAGAATGAGTTATATGTAACCTGGTGGTAGTATTGTGACTGCAAATGACCACGTGAAACAGTTTTCTGATTCAGTTAGTATAGTTGACATTTTTTATCGAGAGGGTTTATTTTGGACATTGCCAAATATGAGAATTTTAGGTATGTTCTTAATAGTACCACTGGTTAACTCAGTACAGATAGCAAGCATAGACAGGGCAATGCTGTTAATGCTAATTTAAATTAGGCTAAGCTTAGTAGAGTTGAGGATAGGAATAGTCCGAGTTTTGGGTTGTCTTGTATTTTTTTTAATATGACTGACTTGCCTTTCAAGAATAGTTAAAGTTTGGTTTTCTTACTTTCTAGTACATAAGCTTGCTCCAAGTATGATTTTATCACTTGAGTTGCATTGTATCTCAGACATAGCAAGATCTTTTAGATTGTCGCATTTGCATATTAACGATTAAACAAAATCTTACCATTTCATGTTACAATGAGTTGAGAACCACTTTGTTCCATTTTTTGTTCAGGTATGTGGGGGACTCTGGAGCAGAAGAGCTTTGTTGTTTAGAGGGATCTGATTTGCCCTACCAGAATAAACCTTGTCAGAACTGAACCAGTATTGTCAAAATTCTTTTAATTATAGCTGACCTTAATAAAAAGGGGAACTGTGACTTTTGCTAAATGGCCTTGACAGTATGAGCTATGTAACTTGCTTTCACCCTGACAAACCTAATTTCCTTCTATGATGAAATAGCTGGTTTTGCAGATGAGGAGATAGCAGCAGATGCTGCTGGTGGGAGCAAGTGAGGTAAGGGAGGTCAGAGAGGCTGTTGAGAGGGATGTCAGTATCCAGGAGGAATGGGCTGACACACAGTTCAGCCAAGGCGAGCACAAAGCCTTGCAGGTGGGAGAGACTAGCCCTGTGCACCAGTAGAGGCTGGGGACCAGCTCTGGAGACACCAACCCAGCTGCCTTCCTGAGCAGCCTCCAGGGTGCCCTTCTGGCAGACCACCAGCTACATCCTCAGCTGTGCTAGCTCCAGTTGAGGGAGATTAATCCCTCTATTGAGAACCTGTGTGACTGCATCTAAGTACTCATGGAGGAAAATCCTGATAAATGATAGTCAAACAGAAACAGTTTGCCCACAAAGGCTGCAGAGTCTCTGTCCTTCAGGATGCTTACAGATCCATCAGACATTCCTCCAAACAACATGTTCTAATGGCCCTGCTTTCAGCAGGATGTCAGGACAACCAAAATTACTCTCTCTTGCTCTTGGCTTTCTGCCTGTTATGCCCCTCAAGAAGCAAAGAGCAAAATTGATCATCTTAATATGACAGGCTGCGTGCAACCTGCCGTAGGGTAGACTTAGATTGCAATCTGTTAAGCTACCCTAGGCTTGAGAGCAGGGATCCAAGAGGGATATGGTTTGGATGTTGACATGAGAACGTTACTAGCTACTCTCCCTTAATGTGTGTCTGAGTCCTCCAGCCTTGACTGAAATTAATAGAAGCCTTTTGTATTTTAGGTGGTAATGATTATTTCATCACTCTCGTGAGTTTTATTTTGAAATCACTGTTTGTGGGTATTCGCCTGGCAAGTAGGAAAACAGCTTTTTGACTAATGATTTTTTGGTGTATAAATGGTGTCTTTAAAATGCATACTTCATATTCCTTTCAGGGCCATGTAAAAAGCAATGTCCTGAAGATACCTGTATCAGTAAGGTGGCAAGACAGAGAAGATAAAGTAAAGGCTAGAACTTTAAATTTACTTGCTTTGGAAGCTGAACTGTAGAGGTGAATGTCTAAAAAACGAGTTTTCAGTGCCTTAATTATGATATGCTCTTCAGGCTTCTATGCTTGGAAAATATGAAAGTAAAATGAATCATATGATGGTACCACAGAGAGGAAGTGTCAGTCATAACATTTTTGTATGATCAGAGAATGATTGTGTGTGGAGTCTTAAGTTCCAACTGTTAATGAAACAATAAATTTTAATGGAAAAAGGCATGCTTTGAGAACATGCAATTCATATTAGGGAGAAGAGATGTAATCATTAAGGAGGGTGGTCTACTAGTGAGGAATATAAAATTTAAAACTTACACTTGTTCTTGAACTTTTGATTGTTTTTTCCTTTTCCAAACAGACTTTGTTGGAATATGCAGAAAAGTGGAAAACATCAGAAGACCCTCTGCCTCTGCTGGAGGTGTACACGGTGGCAATCCGAAGTTATGTTAAAGCACGACCTTATCTTACCTCTGAGTGTGAAAATGTAGCCTTTGTGCTTGAACGTTTAGCACTGTGAGTATTTTCTTTTTGGTTACAAAAACCAACCAGTACAGTTTTAACTTTGCACCGCCTAAATGCTTTCCCAATTTGGTGTTAAAAAGGTTAGGAAGCACCTACCTTCCTCATGGTGGATGCTGTATGTGAGAGAAAATATCTTTCGTTGTTTGAAATGAGGCAAGAAGGACTCCTGATATAGGGCAAGCCAACATTCCTGGCTTGAAACACTTTGCTACTATTGATCTACTTGCAATCTGAAAGTGCATCAGTTTACACAGGCTTTTAGAGGATCGGATTTGATGACAAATCCTTTTTTTTTTATTTTTTAACAGTATCTTCAGAGAGTTTGCTTTCACAGTTTCTGCAAGAGTGTCTAGGACCTTCTTTTCTTTATGCGTTCAAAGAAAGCAAACTTTTGTGACTGATGTTTCAAACCAATAACCGTTTGGATATTAGAATAAAGAATTGTTGATTATATGTTTTAAAAGTCAAAAATTGCCTCAAATGATTCTTCCATTTGACTTTCAGAAGCTGTATTGAACTTCTACTGTGTCTGCCTCTGGATTTACCTGAAAATAAATGGGAAGAATTTCAGGCTTTTGTACAGGTGAGTTTGATTCATGGAGTGAAGTCTTAATAGCTTTTCAGAATGGTTTGGAAACTTAGGAATGTTGAGCATGTAGCATGTCTGTAAAGAGCAAAGCCTTCAGCTGGAAATCCTATGTACTCTGCAGTAATTGCTGAAGCTCATGTTCACCTGCATGCAGCCGCTGTGGAGAAAAAATATTTACACATTATTGAAAGAAAATTCATGTTTTAAGATATATTTGTCTATTAACACTCCTAGAAATGAAAAACTATCATATAAGTCATTATTTACTATATGTGGTTGTACATTTGAAACTTATGAATGAAAGGCCTCTTGATACTGCAGGATTGTTAGATCTCACAGAGGGCACTAGCTGGTTAAGGTTAGAGCTCTGCTTTAAAGGAGAGTGTTGGAACAAGTTCTGCTCCTCAGTATTTATCACAAATATGTAGTGGGAGGTCCTGTCTACAATTTAGAAGAAAAGGGGATTGGGGAGGAGGAAAGAATAATACTGAAAAAGACCAGATACTGCTGACTCAGGATTCTCAGCCTAAATAACATAGGAAGATGAAAGGCTGATTATTTTATAGTGAATTTTGATTAGCAACTGCCTTATATAAATCAGTTCTGAAGAGATGTGTTTGCTGAGGTGTTCTACAGCCTTCAGAGCAGGTCAAAAATAATAGAAAATGGAAAAGAAAGATGTGAACCTTCTTTTTTTTAAGGACCAGTGTAAGTTGTGCATCACTACTTCAGCTGATTTTTGCAGGTACTTTGTTTACTCCCAAGTGTATGTCTGCTCCTAGATTTATACTAGTATATAAATGCAGTGAAAAGTATTTTAATTCATTTTAAGACTCCAACCTGCTTTCATCTTTGCATAGAACCATGCAGTGAGGTCTTACAGCTAAAATCTTTTGCAATTACAAAAATGTTTTTTCAGTGTCTCCAGGACTTAGAAATTGAGCCGCTGAAGTGTTTGAGAAGAGTAATAGTTTAGGCAGCTGGTACCAGACCAATATGTGGACCAGAGAAATTGCTCGTCCATTTTTAAAAGAGAGACCTATTTCAAAATTTAGTTTCAGAAATTTCAGAAGTAGCCCTGTTATTAAATCTCAAGGTGAGTTTGAGGACTCAGTTGTTTTCATTTCTCAGCCTGAATCTTAGGCAACAGTGGCAGAAGTAAGATCTGTATCGACTGAATATTAAGATTAGTTTGTTATACATTTAACTCTCTGTCTGGTAAGGGGTTATTTTTTCCACATAAGGTATAAAGGAGTGTGAAAGACTCATTTTTAATGTCTTTTTAACAATACTTTGTTTTGTAAAACATATTATTCAGGTGGCTCATAAAAACTTGATGGAAAATGGCAGCCGGGAACTGCACATTTTAACTACACTTACACAAGAGAAAGGAGTGTGGAAGAACCCAGTATTGTGTGGTATTCTTTCCCAGGAACAGTTGGACCCAGATAAAGGTAAAATTTAAAATTATGGTTGGGATAAAATATATCTCGTTTTTATAATACATTGATATGTTATTATGATACATGGAAATTCTTTGTTTCATATAGTTTGTGATAGTTTATAAGCTGTATAAATAAATATATGTGTAGCATTGTCTGAATTATTGAGATTATGTTCATAGGAATAGACAAGATATGTTAGCATTTCACACAAAACATAACCATACCTTGAGATCTCTTGCAGTTTTCTTTATAAGCCGTGTGAAGGGAGTTTACATACAGGCTAATTTGCAATGGGATAAGTTCAGTACTAGAGTACAAAAACTACTTGATGTAAACATAAAAAAAGCCAAACTGTACATATATATATATATATATATATTTAATGAGAATGGCCTTGACTCAGTTATGAAATGCCAAGAGGGCCATTGCCGAAGATTCGTTTGGACCTGAGTTCTGAGAATGGCTGATAGCAGTTGTGTGGGGAAGGGTATACGATCAACAGGGGCTTACAGTGATACTGTCCTGATATATTATTTCCATTGTTGATGGTTGCAATTCAGAACAGATATCCTTGTGTTAATAAGTCTTAGCTGTTTTTTTGATTCTTTGCAAAATTGGTCTTAGAATCTTTATGAAGTGTCACACCTGAGCACCTGTGGCAGAGCTGCACTGTTCTTATATCAAGTAAACTAGTTCCTTTTACTGTCTGCCTGCCTTTAGCATGGTACCTGCTTATTTCATATGATAATCTCTATTTGTTAACAAGTAAACAATTCTTGTCTTTTAATGAATGCATCGTAAGACATGATTCGTTAGACTGCTGTCGTATCTTCTCTCTTCAATCATATCTATTCTGTATCTTCTTGCTTGACTGCCCCATTCCTCATATGGGGAACCAAAGGTTTATCCAGCAGTCAGTACGGAGGTGTACTGATTTTCTGCTTCCTTCTGCATTCCTTTCATAATGTTTCCTAACATTAGACTTGCTTCTTGACTGAGCATTGAACCAGTGTTTTCTTAAATCAGGACTAAACCAGACATTTTTCTTCCTTGAGGACTAGTACCTGTTTCAGTGTTAGCACTTTCCCCTAGCATGCTGCCTGTTTTTCTGTATATACAGTTAGGACATTTTTTCCACAATGATAATAATTTTGGTGATTTTAACAAGATTTTAGTTTTGAATGTTATGCCATATTATGGACTACTAGCATGTTTTAATTACCCTGCTTTTGTCAGCGTGTTTTGTGACCTTGTTCTCTACTGCCCCTTTCCAAACATTTGTAAAAATGTTGGATATAGGTAGAGGTCCCTGGTACGGATCTTCCAGAAACCCACTAAGTTTGTTGGGTTTTTTTTCTTTTCTTTTTCTATTAACTGATAATTTACCTGTACAAGGATCTTTGTTTTACTACCAAGAGAGGTTGCTGTCTTCTAGGGATTTGAGGGACTTCTTTTAGTGCCTTTAGAAAATTAATTGGATCTCCTTTTATTCATACTACCACAGCTCTCTTGGATAAGTCCAGTAAATGTATAATCTGATTTATTTTTTTTTACAAAAGTTGTGCTTACTCTTCCACAAGATTTACATTTTGACGCTTCTTTAAATTATTTATTACGCATCTGATAGAGATTGTGGATTTGCATGCAGTTCTCAGAGTTCCCTGGGGTACTCCTTTACTAGCTTCCTATCAACCACCCTCTAGCCATCGTAACAGAAAGGTACTTGTAAGAGAGAGGTTTAATTAATATTTTACTCGCCTTATAGTTGAGGCTTTTTAAGAACTCCCTTATGAGTTCAGCATTGGGTGAGAAGGACACAGGGTAGCAAGTACAATTGTAACCATGGACTTCAGGAGAGCTCATCTTAGCATCTTTAGTGATTTTCTTGGAAGAATCCCATGGAAACAGGTCCTGCAGGGGAAAGGGGTCCAAAAGATCTGGTTGATATTCAAGGATCATCTCTTCCAGGGTCAAGAACAATGCATTCCAATGAGCAAGAAATCAGGCAAAGGGGGCAAGAGACCTCCATGCTTGAATAAAGAACTCCTGTCATTACTCGAGCATAAGCAGGAAATACACAGGAGATGGAAGCAGAGTCAGGCCACTTGGAATGAAGACAGAGAGGTTATCGGAATAAGTCAAAATGAGACAAGGAAGGCCAAGACCCATCTGGAATTAAATCTTTCCAAGGATGTCAATGACAACAAAATGGGCTTTTTCAAATACACCAGTAAAAAAAAAGGAAAACAAAGGACAGTGTAGGCCCATTATTAACTGGAGAGAGGACCCTGTTGACAGCAAACACAGGGAAGGCAGAGTTACTTACCTTCTTTGCATTGATCTTCAGTGACAAAACCAGCCCTCAGGAATCTCTGGCACAAGAGACCAGTAGAGTGCCTTCATCAAGTTCACTGATGGCACAAAGCTGGGAGGAGTGGCCAGTACCCCAGAGTGCCATGCAGTCCTTCAAAAGGACCTTGACAGACTGGAGAGATGGGCAGAGAAGAACTGTCTGAAATTCAACAAAGGGAAATGCAGGGTCCTGCACCTGAGGAGGAATAACCCCAGGTACCATTACAGACTGAGGGCTGACCTGCTGGATAGCAGCTCTGTGGAACAGGACCTGGGGGTCCTCATGGGCAACAAGCTGTCTGTGAGACAGCCCTTGTGGCCAAGGACAGTGGTATACTGGGGTGCTTTAGGAAGAGCATTGCCAACAGGTCAAGGGATGTGATCCTGCCCCTCTACTCTGCCCTGGTGAGGCCATATCTGGAGTGCTGTGTCTGCTTCTGGGCCCTTCAGTACAAGAGAGACATGGAGCTCCTGGAACAGGTCCAGCAGAGAGCTACAAAGATGATTAAAGGACTGGAGGATCTCTCTTATGAGGAAAGGCTGAGGGAGCTGGGCCTGCTCAGCCTTGAGAAGAGACAAGTGAGAGGGGACCTCACCCATGTCTATAACTATCTGAAGAGAGGGTGTCAAGATGGAGTCAGGCTCTTCTTGGTAGTGCCAAGCAATAGGACAAGAGGCAACAGACAGAAACTGATGTGCAGAAGTTCCTCTTGAATATGAAGAAGAACTTCTTTACTGTGCAGGTGACCATGCACTGGAATAGATTGCCCAGAGAGGTTATGGAGTCTCCCTCCCTGCAGATACTCAAGAACTATCTGAACTCAATCCTGTGGAATGTGTTCTTGAATGACCCTGCTTGAGTACGGAGGTTGGATCATTGTGGTTCCTTCCAACCTTACCCATTTCGTGATTTCTTAATGAGTTTGGTTTTGATGACTGTTCATTTTATCAGTGTTTTCCTGCAAAGTTTTTTACAGACATTTCAGGATTCCTTTTGCTTCTGAATGTTGTTTACTCAGGGATGTTTATGCCTTGTACTTGATTGATTGAATCATATAACAGTTGTTGCTTGTATCAGTGGCAAGATTGTTGTTATTACACATCCCTATTTTTGTATCTCAGTTGACAAGCTGTTTTCTAGCTATTGTCATTCTCTGTAATAATGCATTATTTTGTGTTATCTTCTTGCTAATTGAAAGGATATTTTAATAATACCAAAATTATTGTCCTATTTTCCTTGTCTGTAATCAAGTATTCCCAGTGTTCTACCACTTACCCTCTCTCAGTGGACAACTGCCTCTTAGCAGTCTTCAACCTGAACTCCAGTATAAGAGTCTTTGGAATATTTGTAAACTTCACTTACAGGACTTTGCTTTTTTGTTCTTAATGTTGCCTTTACCATTTGCTATTTCAGAAGTTCCCAAGTATTTAAGCAGTCAGCTTGTTACACGGGGTTATTATCATTTGGCAGATTTGATTAACTCAGTCTTTGAGTAATGGCTAGTGTAAACATTTGTCTTTTGGAGGTGAAATTATTAGTTGAGATTGGAGATGTTTTTCCTGATCATCCTCTTAAGCTTTTGATGCCTCTATTTGTTTCAGTTATTCCTTCATGGTTTTTTTATTTTATTCCAGTTTTAGTCATCTCAATTATGACCTATTCAGAATCGTTGCCATAACCGGGTATTTACTGAGTCGGTGATTATCTCTTATAGAAGGCCTCTGTTGTTGACTCCTGAAGGACAGTTTACCTCTTTGCATCTCCTGTAGGAAGTGCAGCTAGGTGTCTGTTTCATCTCAGAGGTCGATACTTTTGGATTCCTTTATTTTCAGTTTTACAAACCCAGGACATAGTGTGAGATAAGTTCATGTTCTCTGATCACACAGTGCAGCTTTTTCGTTCTCATTACAGATGAGGAAATGCAGGCTTCTCTGAACTAGGTTGTTCTCTTGCATTCCTAGTTTTGAGAATAGTCGCTCTTGCACTCCTAGTTTTGAGAATAGTCTGTTGCATGGGCTCCACCTAAATATGAGCAGGAAGTACTCGCTTCCTAAGATGTTAGGGAGACTGTTCTCTGAGTGCCATGTCATTAAGTATTTGTCTTACTCCTGATTGCCTTGGGCACTGCTTGGTTTTCTGATGAATGTGTGTTTGTAAGGATTTGCGCACTAAGGAGCTCGAAAAAAACCAGAGGATCAATACCCAGTTGTTTAAAGCAGTGTTGAGAACAGCATGCCTGTCACTGATTTCTTTGCTGATGAGTATTGCTGCATTACTACAAGATGTTGATACAGTACTATGATATAAAATAGGAAAATCCGTTTTGAACTGTAGTGCAGGAATTACATGCATACAGTAGATGCAGATTTGTGGTTTTGTGCACATATAAGATCTTTTCACATTAGAAGTATTCAGCTACTTGTTTTGTCACCTGCTTGGGTGACAAACATTGGCATGGCCCTGGATTTTTAGTCCATGACCACAGAAGTTGGAAAACGCTGCTTAAGTTACTAGATTCTATAATAATAAATAAAAGAATAAAAGAGAATCTCTTCTTGGGAACTATTTAATGCTGATACCCCACTTGAGTTGTTTCTGAAGAAAATTTATCTCTCTTCCTCTGCAAGTGAAACATGACTATTGTCATTTGTGACTGTACTTGTTCCCACAATGCTAGTCTATATTGTGTGGAGGAATAGCCTGGAAATGAGTATTTGGATCCCTGATGAGCTGAGAAATATATTTTTTGTTGTTCTTGGCTGGTGACTCCAAAGAAAATTTATTTGCAGCAACTGAATCGCCAGTAGGATCTTTGGTTATCATCTGTGGGCCTCCTCAGTGCATATCTGGAGTTGACAGCATTACTTGTGACTGCCATCTGAGAGATTTTCTGAGAAACTCCTTCTGAGTTTCCCAGATCTGTTTGGTTTTGCGTCATGGATCAATCTGCATTAATTTAAGAGCTCCCAGGCAATGTTCCACGTAAGCAGTTCAGTGCTGAAAGGACAGATCCTTCCCCCAGTTCCTCATATCTTCTTGTTTCTTGCCTCTGTCTCTTGCTTATGTCTTTACCCAACAGGACAACAATTATGTGACTAGGCTGCAACTTCCTTATTCAAATTATGGTTCCTCAGCAGTATTACCTCTTAAAAGTGTGCTTAGGATCTGTAAACTACTTGTTTGTTCATGTGAATTTTCGTCTTTTTCCACTCTAAACCTATCTCCTATGCCTTTAAAGAACGTTTGTCAGATTTGGAGTTTTGTTTATGTAGCATTGTAGACATTTGAGAAGTATCGCCCAAAATTACAGAATCCCTTTGGGTCACAGGGATAGCAAAGTACCAGTCTTCTCAAATAATATTTCAAAGATCCATTGGGAGCGGATTGGTAACATTCTTTTCTGTGGAGCACCACTCTATCACTTACCATCAGCCTCAGACAGTGGGAACAACTAGTCTCAGTACCAAAGCAGAAAGAAATCTGGAAAGACATATGAAAATAAAATATCCACACCATTAAATTCAAGAAGGTTGTATTAGCTGTGATCACTGACTAGTCAGAAAGGAAATGGTTCACCTGCTCATGCACTCATCAGCTGGTTCCATGTTACTGTCAGACATTTCATTGCATTTGCATGCTGACTGGACCTGCTTCTACTTCAGAATTCACCTGCACGACTGCTTTTTTTCTTGACATTGCATATGATGAACAAGCAGTACATGTGTTTGGAGAGAGGAATTTTCCACGTTTCTCCACTTCATTAATTGTTTAGGGAAGGAAACCTTACTAAGGTTGTCTTACTTTTTCACATCATAGTGTGTCTCTTGTCTTACTGGATACCTCCTGAACTACCAGATAGCCTAATTTGAGACCAGGACTGATCTTATTCTAGAATTAAAGCTGATTTGAATTCACAACAACCAAAAATATAGGTTTCCTGAAGTTGTGTGGCTGTCTATCCGGCCTTATTTCTTAGTGTGCCATTGACTGAAAGCTGAATTACGCTTCAGTGTTTGGGGTTATGTGATAGCCTGTTCAGTGGTGAAACACTCTACTACTGCACTTTCATCCTCAGTTTCTGTCAGTGTGGCTTGTGCTGTTCAGAACGAACTTGTTCTTCCATCCTTGAGATTGTCGTTTTCTGGTAGTGGTGGTGTAATCCTTCAAAGCTGTCGTTGGTATCTCCTCAGCTGGTACTGAGGGTGAGTGGAGGAACTGTCTAGAGGAAAACGAGCTTGGATAACCCGACAAAAAGCCATGCTGCCACTGCTTTTTTGATACCTGATTCTGACTACCCTTAGAGATTTAAACCTGGATGCCAAGAGTTAAGTTCTTGAATTTTTCATAAGTGTAAATGTAGTAGGCAGGCTTCTGAAGAATGTCCCACTGAAAAAAGCATCAAGGATACTACCATCACTATTCAGAGATTATCAACATGGATAACAGGCAGAATTTAACAGCCAGCATGGAACTATTTTCAGTAATCAGAGCATCTGTCACCAGAAGTTGAATGATACCAGCAGCCTTGCTTTTGAGAGAAACAAAAAACCTAGTATTTTCATTCTGGGTATATTCAAAGAAGCCCTGTGGACTTTTTACCCTTTCACCAGACAGTATGCCATCATAAAGGCATCTGGGATTGGTGCTGCATTCAACAGAATTGTGCTGAGTTGCTGTTTGTATGAAGGATTCTGAGTCCCAGCTCCTGGTAAATATGAAAGTATGGAGTCCAGTTCAGAGTCACCCATGGTGTGAATGCACATGTGGACAAACACCTGAAGATGACTAAAGAGGTTACTGACTAGTAACTGAAGTTCTTTGAGGTGGGTTGTCCACATGTACATTCACTCCCTGGTTTCATCCTTCTTGGCCAGAGCAAGGTTGAGAAGACATAAAGGTCTGTGGTAGATAAATCTATACCTACCCTGCAACTGATGAAGGGTAGCATCGTAGGATTATGAGTGCTTTATAAGGCAAATGTTCTTTGCTTTGTGCTCTACAAGTCCTCTGGTCAGCCAAAACATGACATACGTGTGTGGACTGTCAACCATAGAGAACCTATCACTGCAGAATTGTGCTTGTGGGTTGTTCCTGTGCTCATGTGCTGCTAATCTATGGATTACTTTTTCTGTTTTAATCCATAGTGTAGTATAAGCATTTTCTGTAATAAAAGTTCATGGTCATCCTCGCAGACTTGGCTTGGAATCCCTTGCTTAGTAGGACCTGACATGCCAGCTATGGGATTCAAGGGAGTAACAGGGAAACTGTGTCTAAAAGATTATATTCCAGTGTCCGCAAGCTAATTTGCTAGAGTGAGTAGATCATAGTACCACCTGTCAAATGTCATCTGCTCGTCTTTTTTTCTCTCATGTTAGTTTAGTAATTTTACATGAATTCTGCACGTGCCTTGCACAAACATATTTGCAAATTTCAATGAGCAGGAGAACATTGCACTAAAATTACATTTAATAATTTTTCCAAGAATCATTCCCATTAAATACTTCAGGGTTTGTGCTCAATTCAGTGACTTGTGCTAGAAAAGCACTTATGCCTCAAAGCGGTTTTATGAATTTACAATTGTCAATTTGTTACTATTTTTCTACAATAACTTTTGAAATAGACATTGCAAGATAAAACATATTTATTGAATGTTAAAAAACAAAAACCCCACAAAAACATCAAAATCTCATCCTTAAGACTGTTCCCCATCATAGATTTACTCCTGTAACCTTGGCACTGTTTTTGTCTAAAAATGTCATCTGTAGTTCAGTTACGAAATATATATAATTAAAATTCATGTTTTGAATGAGCTTTCAAATGTTAAACTTCATGGTTATAATCACTTGGATTAGAATAAAGGCTTAAGAGCTAATATGTAGCTTTAACCCTGAGGTCTTCCTATATCTTGTTGAGAAGATAACAGAAAATGTTCTGATGCTTATGCAACACAGGCTGGCTGAAGCAGTAAACACTAAAGGAAGGGGATTAATGAGTTCTAGCAGACAGAACATAGAGTCTGAAATATTAAATGCAGTAATTATAATAATAAATCAGAGTGAAACATCTTGGGTTACCGATATAGCTTAAAGTTTAAGGTCTTCCTGTATCTTGTTACAGACATAAGGTAAAATGTTCCAATGTTATTCCAGGCAGACTATCTGGGACTAAATGTTATGAGTGAACGGATTATTGGAACCTGGTAGAGGAAGAGCAAGGCTGAAACTATTGAATGTAGTTAATCACTGGGTCATTTGTGGGTTGACAAGAGTATGAATGTTTTTTGTAAGGCATTGGTAATGACATTAAAGGAACGTTCATCTGCTGCTTAAAAGGCAAATGTCCTCTAATAAATACAAAAAATGGCTACTGTCTGCCAATTGTCTTTTAGTGCGCTCTGGTTTTCCTTTGTTCCTGTGTGAATAAAAATCTGGTTATAGCTTCATCAACATGGGGAGAGGAAGAAGGAATTAATATTTAATTTGGGTATTTTTACGCATGAGTTAGTTATCGCTGATCATTTGTCACAGGGCACAAGAATCCTGAATAAATAATTGAGAAATTGGTTGGGATGATAATTCAACTATAAATCTGAAAATGCATGAAAGATACTGATGAGGTCTAACAAGCCTGATTTCTGCAAAAGGCTATATATTCTGCCCTAAAATTTTGTGTACTAAAGTGATAAAGAACACAGTTGACCTAATTTCAATTTCAAGATGGACTTTTAGCAATATTCTGTATAAGTAGCTAGAAAAAGGAGAAATCAAGAGATAAAATGACAGTCATGAATCAAAAACTAACTAGGATGGGAGGAAGCAAAGAATAAAATGAGATAATTATTTTTCCTTTAGTAAACTTCATGTTTGATATACTAAGACTCCAAATACTAGCGACACAATTTTTCACATGCTGAAAATACTTATTTCATTAAGACCAAACAGGACTTTAAAAGTCAAGAAAACATTAATAAAGTAAACAGGTAACATGATTCAAGTGAAATTAAGGGCAAGTAAATTAAGATTAATATCGTGAAGGTTTCTACCAAGATGTGTCAGAAAGTAAGCAGTGGAAATGCCTCTGAAAGGTTTTGGGAAGGGGGGATGAAAATACTCAAAGGCTGGAAAAAAGCTCATTTAGAAAAGATCAACATTTTACCCTATTAGTGAAAGTGTATAATGAATCTGCTGTTTTTCACGAAAGAATGGAAACAAAAAACAGTAGAAAATTCTGAATTTTGCTGATTTTAAAAGTTTTGAGAATATGTCATGAAATTGAAATATGGATAATTGAAAACCAAAATATTTTTTTATTCAGTGTATATCCACGTTGAGGAAACAGTTGCCTCAGGGAGGGTTTGATGTCAAAAGAATTAAGCAAAAGTGATTGCCTAGGTGTCTAGTTTTAATAACTGACTTTAAATATTTTGAAGGTAGTACTACACCTCATGCTTCAAAGCTGAAACAGTTTTGGTCTTGAAGATCTGGATTAGACTCAAGATGTATATTTAAGAATAGGACTGTTAACCTGTGCTCCCCTTTTTTGTAGGATTCTTATGCCTTCCCCTAGAGCACCTAGAGTTGAGTTGTTAGCATAGACTACAGAGTTTAACTCTGGTAGGAGCATATCTGAAAAATACAGGTAATACCCATGTCTTATAAGTTTTAAACTATGCACAGTCAAATGTATACAAGATAAGCCTCTTTTTGTAGGAAACTTATTTGTACTGAAAAACTTCTAAATAAGTTTGACTGCATTCTATGGATGTGTATACAAAACGTAACACCAATAAAAAGCAGTTCAGATATATCCTTTAATAGCAAGATCTTTAAAAGACAACTGTTAGCAAAGGTGTAGCACAAATGTACAAAGGATGTGAGAGCAGTGGCTTTGTGTTGCCTTTCTGTAGAGCTATAATTAAAGGGTATCTAAATATTTTAATATTTATGTGCTTTCTAAATTTGTTTTGTGTATCTGTTTTGCCAAGAAATTAGAATTAATTAAAACCTGCAAGGAGATACAAGGCCTGTGACAGGGAATTCTTATGATAAAGAAGTACAGTTCACACAGAAGCTTTTCCTCATCTTTGCTTCATACCTTTTGGGACTGTTTTGATTTGTATAAATTTCAGGGGTCAACCGTAAATGAGTAAATGTCGTCTGTTAACTCTGCAACATGCATATAATGTTTTGGCTTTTTTTTTTTTTTAAGTGAATGAATTTTTAGTGTCTGAAGGCCCTGTCCTGCTGGATATGCGTATTAAGCACCTAATGAAAACAAAGCAATTAACGCAAGCTACTGCCCTGGCAAAACTCTGCTCTGACCATCCAGAAATCAGTACAAAAGGCAATTTCAAACAAACCTACCTGGTCTGTCTTTGTTCAGGATCACCAAATGAAAAGCTAATGGAAGAAGTAAGTAAAAAACTGAAGGCTTTTTTTTTTTTTAGGCTCATTTCTTTAATGATAATAAAATCAGTAATCATAGGCTCGTTTTCTGTAGAAGAGGTTTTTCTCTTAAAATATGATCTAAAGATATTTTTGGTATTTTGTTTTTTCTTTTCATTTGAGTCAATTCTAAGCTGAGTAGTCATGACTCAAAACACTTGTGGGAGTGTTAATATTAAGTTGCTAGTAGGCATTTTCTGCTTGTAGGCATTTCTCTGCCACGACTTTTTTAATTTTACTTGAAGTACTTTAAAACTCTGCCTCAGATTGCATTAGTAAGATGAAGATAATGGTTTTCCGATTCTTACTATTTTAGCTATAGCTTTTTGTGTACCTAATACATAGAATAGGGCCCTTTAGATGCTACTTGCAGTTCAGAGAATAAATGTAACCTCTTTTGACCCAAATTCCTGGGTGCGATAGAAGGTGAAATCAAATACTTTATCTGGTTTGTAGTATAAAATCCTTCTAATTTAAATTCAGAAGTCAAAGAGGAGATGACAGTTTTGCTCTTTTGCATTCTTTCAGGTGGCATCTTCATTTCTCATCCCATCCCAAAGTTTTACCTGAGCTTTTTTCCTTCTTAAAGGATAATTAACTGCAATTGTCGCTTTTCTTGTCTGTCTGTATCTCTACTGTCTTTTTGTTATTGCTGTCTTTTTATGTTAATAAAAAGTATTAAGCATATTGCAGTTGATCATAAAGAGATGAAAGCTATGCACTGATTTGAGCTGAAAAAGTTTCCTACCCTAGTTATAGACTAAATTCCAAGATGACAGCTTCTCACTGACCTTGTTCTTCAGCTCAGTAGGACTGGATTTGTCTTGCTCTCTCAGCTCTAACTGCTGCAGACCCTACCCGAACAGGCTCAGGAGGGGCTGTGAAAGGGCTGTGCAGTCTTATCCTTGGTTCTTGAAGACATTCAATGGAACCTGGAATTTATGAGCCTGCAAATATGCTCCCCTTCATTACTCAGCCCCACCGTGCTCCCAGAGCAGAATGGGCTCGTTCAGTGAATGAACTGTGAATCCCCAAAAGGAAGGGGGGGTAACCTTTTTTCCTTGGATGCCATAATGTACAGCTAAGTTCAAACTGAGTTATCACAGAGAACCTAATTCAGATATTTCCAATCTTTGGATTGCTTGGATTGCTTAGATTTGCAGCTTCAGCTTGCAGCAATGTTTCCAGTATTACTAATCATTCTGGAAAGATCATGTATTACCAAGAGAAGGCAGATATGCTTTAACATGTCAAGGTGGACTTATGAACTGAGAAGGACAGTAATTTTGTAGTGTGAGAACAGCAAGAAAATTGTAAAAAAAAATAAACTGTAGAAAACTATATTAGTGGTGTGAAAATTTTTTTATCTGTTAGGCAGAAAAGTAGCATTTGAGGTCATTTTCAGCTTGAATTAGTCTAGTAGTTTGCTTCAATAATGTGAAGAATTCAGATCTGCAGTATGTGAAATGCTAGGCTGACAGACTTCATGGTTGGACCTACACAGACCCTTGTTGAAAACTGGGTCCCTTAGGAAGTCTGAGAGGTTGGTAAAGCTTTTCATGAAAAAAATTCTGTTATTGTAAGTTCAGTTTGCCATATTCTTCTCTAAGCTTTTAATTGATAGTCCCTGTCTGAGATGGGGCACTGAGCAAAGCAGACCTTCAGTCTAAATTGCTATAACAGTTATACTGTTCCATCTTAAGAAAGGCAGTTTTCTTCAGAAGATGACTTTGAGGTTATTAAATCTCAAATGACGTTCAGTGAAAGGTTATGAGTACATTCCCAAAGTGTCAATTTAGAGGTAAAAATGAGTAGTTGTACTGTTCAACGTTGTAGTTTGATTATTGGAGCAGTAGCTGGATGCCACGGTGCCCAATGCAGCTGTGCTGCCACCTTATCCAAAGTACTTATCCAAACCACATAGGTGTTTGAGTGGACACTTCCGGTTCTTGTTTTGGAGGGTCTTGTGATTTCTGAAGAGAGAATTCCAACAGTGCTGCTACCATGGTCAAACTATTCTTTAGCTGCTGGTGTCAAAGAATAAATACTAGCGTGTCCTGCCAGATGCTCTAATTGATGTAATCAGACCAGTCTGCTGAGAATCAAATTAGACAGTAGTTGTTATAACAAGTGTGCTGGTTCAGTACTGATACAGCTGTCTAGTACTACTGGGCAAATGTGGTTTTTCCTTTGATTTGCCATGAAACTAAGAACTTGAACAAACAAATTATATTCTAGAGACTGTAGTGTTCTTCTAGAAGAGCATTCAGTTGACCTGCTTCTTAATGTACAGCTTTCCTTTTCTCTTGTATCTTTGATTTTTTTTAAAAATACTGGAACATTTGTGTTAAACTTCAGATCACCCAGCTGTAGTATTAAGCAGTAGTAACATCAGGGACAAGTAAACTGAGTTAGAATTTCAGGTAGTTTTATTTCTGTGTTAGGCTGCAATTTAAAGCTATAAATCTGTGTATCACAATTATAAGATTAATGTAATATATATTAGTAATTAATGTTGTACTTCAAAATTCTTAGGTTACTGGGACAGTAGATACAAATAAGTCATATGTCTGAGAAACAAGTTTATATTCACTTTAATAAAACGGTTTTTCTGGTGACATAGTCAGTTTTGACAATCTGTCTAGGAATGTACTGATTTGTTTTTTAAGGTCATCTAAATATTCACCAAGTTCTAAATTACTGTCTTTTTGCAAAGGATCAAATGACTGAAATTGAAAACACTTTCTTAGTCTTGTTCTTTTCTTGTTCTATCCTTTCCTCCCTTCTAGATTACAGAAGTGGATTGCAAAGATGCTCTGGAAATGATCTGTAACCTAGAATCTGATGGAGATGAAAAAAGTGCTCTAATTTTATGTGCAGCATTTCTATCTCGCCAGCTGCAGCAAGGGGAGATGTACTGTGCCTGGTGAGTTTGAATCTTGTTTTTGTCTAGTGGAACAAAAGTTTGGTCTGGAAAAGTTGGAGCTGATACATAAGCCATAAGTGAACTTTCTTCAGCTGATAAAATCTGTGAGCTAAACAGGAGGGAGATAAGGCTCTTGGAGAGCTTAAAAAAAAAAAAGGATTTTGCAAGATTAGCATCCGTTATGAGAATTTGAAGGCCAAACATATGATGAGGCAAATACCAATAGCTGGTTAATAATTTTTCTGTAGAAATAAGAAATTTAATATCTGCAGGCAACTAGTCAACATTATGTCAACATTTAATGGGTAAGTATTGTTCCCATTTGTCCTTCTGTAATAACACAATGTTTCTTTTTCTAATGCCCTTTTATTAAAGGAGGAGCTCTTTACTACTATAACTACAGTAATAAATTAGATGAAGATACTTGTTTAGGGCTTGCTTTCTTTAATGTGGGAGCAAATAACTGGTCTTTGTTGGCAGATATTTGAGCTGTTAGAGTCTGAATTTCCATCTGCTAACTTGCAAACCTGTACAATTCCTGAAGGATTAGCTTTGTTTGTGCATCTTTTTATGTGCAGCAGCAGGAGAAAACTGCTAATGCAGGATTTTGCTTCAAGAGATTCTGGTAAAAGTTAGGGGGTTACACCATTCCACAAGGTGCTGGGAACTCTTGGCTCTTTGCACCTTAGGAGGAATGAAGTAGTGAGATAAAGTAGATGATAATTACTGTTTGATGTTGGGGGGCTAATTTCTCACTAAATCACAGTCAGATTCAGCTCTTAAAGCAGAGCAACTTGAGGAAAAAAAATGCATCTACCACAGAGAAAAGGCAATCTTCTATAGCAGTTAGTAATTAGTAAAAGTTCAGGAGCGTACAGTTCCAGTCAAACTACTGTGCGAGACCTTTCTTTTTTTTTTTTTTTTTTAAGACCACATCATGAGTCTGTAAATTATGTAGCATAAAGTATGGTAATACTGGTTTTATTCTGAACTGACCTTCTGGAACTGAGTCATTGTCATAATTTTTAAATTTAGATACTAATAGGATGGGTATTTTAATAAAAGCTTTTCTTGCTAAGATAATGTTTGAATAAATTCAGATTTTTTCCTTTTCCAAAGACAAAATGGAAACTGTTCTCAGCCTTGCATTTCTTGTGATCAGATCAGTGGTTACATTGCTGGCCCTGAAATATTGTTCTCTTGTTCTAGGGAACTGACTCTTTTCTGGAGTAAACTGCAGCAAAGGGTAGAGCCTTCTATTCAAGTGTATCTAGAGAGATGTCGTCAACTATCTGTGTTAACTAAGACTGTTTATCACATTTTCTTCCTGATTAAAGTAATTAATTCAGAGGTAAGGATACTCGTAATAGAATATTTTTGGCACTTTTAATAGAACTGTAATCAGGAAAATTTATGAAAGCTTCTTGGATAGCCTGTCTTGCTGTACAGCATCAACCTTGGGGCAATCCTAACTGGTTTTAGGAAAGGCTATAGCAACTTCCTTCTACATTAAAAGTTGATTCATTTTGAATCATTAAAGCTTCCTTGTTTCTTTGGAAAAAAATGGGTGTGGGGGGCAGGACCAGTAGACAAAAAAGCTGACTGCCAGCAACTGAGATGAAGGAAATACTGAAGGTGAGGCCATTAGCCTCTACTATTGCCCGTGTCCTCTACGTGAGGTATTTTCTGTAAGCAGGCCCTAACATTCCTCGTCATTATTTTCTGTATTTCAGAAATTACAGAAAATGGAGAGGAAAAGCTTATGAGGCAAGGAAATAATATATAAGAAAAGTAAAAATTACAGAAAGCTTAAAAAAAAAAAAGAAATTACAAAAAAGAAACCCTTTTTAATTGCTTATTTTAATAAATTAAATACTTGCCTTTTGTGGACTTAGATCCAATGTTGTATTAAAACTGTTCATATATCTCAGCTAACCTCACCTTCTAATTTTCTTAATTTCCTTAGTAGTTGCAATATTTAATATTGATAGTTAAATTGAGCTCTTACGAAGCTTTTTAGCTGGGAGATTTCTGTAAGTCAGGATATTAATTCTAAGAATAAAAATTCCAGTTTTCCTTTTGCAGTGTTCTGGTATTGCTAATCATGATCATCTAATCTTAAGGGTTGTTTTTTTCCAAAGATCTGAAATAAATTGGAATTGGGGGGGAGGAAAATAACTTCCACGGAGTCTTATGATATTAAGAGCTCTGTCTGTTCCGTGCCATATTCATTTTTTTCCAGTGAGTAGTGGATCATTTCACTGATGGCAGAAACTGGAGACCACCTAGGTAGTAAACTGGTGCATTCATAAATTTGCTGGACTTTATTCTCATGTATACCACAGCCTCTCTGTGCAGCCCTGGCAGCAAAAAGAGTTTGTAAAGTCGATGTAAATGTAAATGATGTTGCCTGAAGGTATGAATGAGAAAAGACCACATGACCTTTGGAACATTCAAATGATGGAACATTTAACTATACTTAACTATATTTAATGCTTTCAATTAGACTGAAGCCATGTGTTCAGCTGAGGTCAGTTGACTTTGAAATGTCATAATCTTTAAAAATAAAAATGAACCTTTTTACCTTAAGTGATTTCCAAATTATAGAACTTTCTGAAGATTGTGTTTTTCTTTAACTTGTAGCACTGTTTACCATTTGAATTCTACACAGTGTTAATGCTTCACAGAAGCTCTTCTGCAATAATTGTGACTCAACTGACAAGCTTTATTTAATGAAAAGGCTCAGTGTTGCTCTAATATAAAATGAACACCTCTAACATACAGTCCTAAAGTCCTCAAACTAGACAGAACATAGAATTAATTTGTCTTTTAGTTGTATGTAAACTTCCACATTTTCGTCATACCATGAAGACATATTATGAAACCTAAGGAGTAGCATCAAAAGACAAACCATTATGTTTCTTAAAGTGAAAAGTATTACTGTGAACTCTAGATGCATTTTTTCTGACACTTAGGATTGAATAATGACATCTTTCACTTACAAGTATAGAAAGGGTTATGATAAGCTGACTTAGTAAAATTAGTCTTGCTTTTACAGATTGATGGTGCTGGACTTGCAACCTGCATTGAACTGTGTGTGAAAGCATTGCGCTTGGAATCCAGTGAAAATGCAGATGTCAAGATATCTATTTGCAAGACCATCTCCTGCTTACTTCCAGATGATTTGGAAGTTAAACGTGCTTGTCAACTGAGTGAATTTCTTCTCGAACCCACTGTGGATGCATATTATGCTGTTGAAATGCTGTATAATCAGCCTGACCAGAAGTATGATGAAGAGAATCTTCCAATACCAAATTCTTTGCGCTGTGAGCTCTTGCTTGTGCTGAAAACTCAGTGGCCTTTTGATCCAGAGTTCTGGGACTGGAAAACTCTAAAGCGTCAGTGTCTGGCACTTATGGGAGAGGAGGCATCCATCGTGTCCTCAATAGATGAACTAAATGATAGTGAAGTTTATGAGAAGGTTGAGGATTGCCAAGAAGAGACTAAAGAAACTTCTATGAATGGGCTTGCTGGCCTTGATGAAGCTACAGGCCTTCTTAAGGGTATCGGAGATGAAAAGCAGAAAAAGAGAGAAATCAAAAAGCTCAGAGAGAGGGGGTTCATATCAGCTAGATTTAGGAACTGGCAAGCTTATATGCAGTATTGTGTGTTATGTGACAAAGAATTCCTAGGTCATAGAATAGTTAGACATGCACAAAAACATTATAAAGATGGAATTTACAGTTGCCCTATTTGTGCCCAAAATTTTAATTCTAAAGAAAACTTTGTTCCCCATGTAACTTTGCATGTTAAAAAATCCAGCAAAGAGAGATTAGCTGCTATGAAACCACTGAGAAGACTGGGAAGACCTCCTAAAATTGCAACTGCCAATGAGAATCAGAAAACTAATTCTGTATCCAAACAAGAGCAGCGACCCATTAAGAAGAACAGTCTCTATTCAACAGACTTTATTGTGTTTAATGATAATGATGGCTCAGATGATGAAAATGATGACAAAGATAAACCTTATGTACCAGATATAGTGCCAGTTCAAAAGCCACTCCCTGTTAATGAATTCACATGCCCTGTAACATTTTGTAAAAAAGGTTTTAAATATTTTAAAAATCTAATAGCACACGCAAAGGGGCATAAAGATAACGAAGAAGCTAAACGTTTTCTTGAAATGCAAAGCAAAAAAGTGATTTGCCAGTACTGTAGACGACATTTTGTAAGTGTTACTCACCTGAACGATCATTTACAAATGCACTGTGGCAGCAAGCCTTATATCTGCATACAGATGAAATGTAAGGCTGGTTTTAACAGTTATGCTGAGCTACTGACACACAGAAGAGAGCATCAAGTCTTCAGAGCTAAGTGTATGTTTCCTAAATGTGGCAGAGTGTTTTCTGAAGCCTATTTACTCTATGATCATGAAGCACAACACTATAATACCTATACCTGCAAAGTCACAGGCTGTGGAAAGGTATACCGTTCACAGAATGAATTGGAAAAGCATGTTGAGGATCACAACAAGCAGCCTGAAACAGAGCAGCAGCCTGAAAACCAAAATAATCAGTCCAATCTTAGTCAATCTTCTAAAGCTAATGAAAACACCAGTGGAGTTACTGTTAAACAGGAAATGACGTCTCCTCCATCTGACAACCGAAGTAGTTCCACTGAAGAAGAAAATGTTGTTTGGAACCAAATCAAAGCAGAGCCAGTAGGGAACGAAAGTGTAAATGCGCCGACGAGTATACTGCAGCAAGGCGATTCCTTGCCTAGTGCTGGTTTAGAGCAGTCTCCTATAGGCTCAGTGAAAACAGAAGTGACAGTTCCAGCAGGCAGCATGAAGCTATCTGTTGTTAACCAGAAGATCCGAGATAATTTTGCAAAAAGAGGTAAATTGGGTGCTATTGCCAGTAAAGTAGATACTGCTAAACCTGGAGTGCAGCAGTTGTGCCCATCAGTTGACTCTTGTCTTCCAGTTTTGCAAGAGAGAAAGGAAGAAGACTGTCTCAGTCAGACTCAGAATATTCAGACTGTTTCTGTGACCTCAGACACACTAAAACCGGAAACCCTTGAATCAAAAAGCTTAGAAAGACAAGTAAGCATTGTAAATCCATTCAGCATGCAGAATCAGACAGGATATCGAAACAGTCTACCCATTTCCAAACTTGAAATTGAAGACAGTATTAAAGCTGCAGCTAATCTATATAACCTACCTTTAAAAACTTTAGAAAGTATTACATTTATTCCATCACAACCTAACATAAATAACTCTCTAGTTCCAGCTGTGTTACCAGCAACCCCAGTTCAGAAATTTAATTGTCAGGTTGAAGGTTGTACTCGAACATACAACTCGTCACAGAGCATTGGCAAACATATGAAGGCAGCACACCCTGACGAATATGCTGCTTTTAAAATGCAGCGTAAAAATAAGAAACCACGAAAATCCAGCAATCTGCAAAATGTGCCGAACGATGGGAAGATTGTGTATCTTACGCCATCGCAAGTGGGCAATCTCAGTGGTGCTGCTTTTACTGCACAGAACAAATCAAATTTGAATCCCACCTGTTCCAGTCAAGGGCAACATGTCTCAAGTTCTCTTTTCCCAACCCACCTAGAAAATTTGGCCAGTCCTATGTTGCCTGTAGTGGAAAGTGTCATAAATCCAAGTTTGTCTACTCGTATTAAAAGTGAGCCTGAGAGTGTTTTATGTTCACAAATGGAAAATCTTTCTGGTGCAACCTTACCTTCCCAGTTGGATGATTTAGCAAAAACAGTTATGCCTCTGAATATTGATGGCAGTTCAGATCCTTTTCTTCCTTTGCCTGCAGAAAATGGTCCAATGTCTCTGTTTCCTTCGTCAGCAGAGAATCCTCCAAATTCAGTCTTCTCACAACTGGAAAATAACACAAATAGCTTTTCATTGCAACTAGAAGGAAACACTGGTTCTGTTTTCCCAAAAGAGGAAAGTGTTGATCAAATATTTCCCTCACGATTGAGTAATGAAAATAACTTCAGTGAAACTAGTTCTCAACATCCAGCTTCAGAAAAGGTGAAAAAAGATCGTGGCCAGGGCCCAAATGGGAAAGAAAGGAAGCCAAAACATAACAAGCGGGCAAAGTGGCCAGCAATAATTAGAGATGGCAAATTTATCTGTAGCAGGTGCTTCAGAGTTTTCACTAATCCTAGATCACTTGGTGGCCACTTATCTAAGAGGTCTTATTGTAAGCCTCTTGAAGGATCAGAAATTTCTCCAGAAGCCCTGCAGGCTAATGGACAATCTTTGCTTGCCAGTATGATTCTTTCTTCAAATTCATTAAACTTGCAGCAACCCCAGGAGTCTGCCTTCAATCCAGAAACGTGTTTTAAAGATCCGTCATTCCTCCAGTTACTTGCAGCTGAAAATCGTTCCACAGCCTTACTGCAGACTATGTTTCCACGAGCCAGTGTGACTAATACCAGTGGGAATGAGGAGGGAAATCAAATTATAAAACAAGCCTTGGAAAGTGCAGGCATCCCGAGTACCTTTGATAACACAGAAGTACTTCCACGCGTAGTGACAACAAGTTGTGTCTCTGGTACGACTCAGATAAATGCAGCTGTTCTGCCCAACTCAGCCACGTCCCCTCTGCTGCAGACAGTCTGTAACCCCAGTACCCTGCTAACAGACCAAAACAGGACCCTCAGTGCCAAAATGCCTCACGAATGCAAGAGTTTGCCTGGTTTTGCAACAGAGGACTTAATGCTAAAGACCATTGAAAAAGGCTTGTGTCCTAGCTCATTTTCTAATACTGTTGCAACAGCACAAAACTTTGCAGGGAACAGTTCACGAGTTTCAGTTATAAGTAGTCCCAAGAATTCAGGATCAAGCAACTTGAATAAGAAGGGAACCAGTTCTTCAAAGAGGAAAAGAAAAACAACTACGCCTTTGTTTGTGCCCAGTATATCACAGAAGGTAGCAGTAAATAATGCAACAGTGTTGGGACTTCTAACCAAAAGCACTGAAGGAAACATGAAAATGCAGGGAGAAGGTTTTCAGTCCAACTTGCTTGCAAATTGTGGCTCTCAAGCAGTGGTGGAAAATCTCACGCAAAAACTCAACGTTGACAATCAGTTATTCATGGCCAGTATCAAAGAGAATTTCAAAACAAATATCGAGGCTCATAGAGTGTTGCCCCCTTTAACAGTAAAAAGTGAAAATGGGGATTCTCAAATGATGACTGTAAATTCTTGTGTGCGAGCAAATTCGGAGGAACAGATTTCAGAAGACAATGTTATGCAGAACTTTGAAAAAACCTTGGAAATAATTAAAACTGCTATGAATTCACAGATACTTGAGGTGAAAACTGAAATTCAGGATACCATCGCTGATTCAGGACAGAACTTGCAAGTAAATAGTGGACAGGCTTCCTCAGAAAATTCTGCACCCAGTGTAAAACTACCCACTCCTGCACAGTTTTCTGTGCACACTGGGAATGTCACTGCTGCAAAGGGTAGTTCTGCTCAGTCTGAGACATCTCAAAAGGATGATACTAAAATGTTGGAAATTTTGGAGGGCTTGCAAAAACTGAAACTCGAAGATGATTCTCCTATTCAGATCTCTGAGACTGTTTCCCAGTGTCCTCCAGCAGACACGCTAGCACCAGCAGTCCCGGTTGTATCAATTGAAAATAAGCCCCTCATTCAGATATCTCCAGAGGCAAGTAACATTCAGTTTAGTGATAGAGTTAATAAACCTTTTGTATGTCAGAATCCTGGCTGCAATTACAGTGCTATGACAAAAGATGCATTATTTAAACACTATGGCAAGATTCATCAGTACACTGCAGAAATGATACTAGAAATCAAGAAACATCAGTTGAAGTATGCCCCATTCAAATGTGTTGTAGCTACCTGTCCAAAAACATTCACAAGGAACTCTAATCTCCGAGCACACTGTCAGCTTGTACATCATTTTACAACAGAGGAGATGGTAAAATTAAAAATTAAAAGGCCTTATGGCAGAAGATCTCAAAATGAAACTGTAAACACAGCCCCACAACCTGTTGAAATAAAAACTGCGCAGACACTAGTAACAGAAAACAAAACTGTAGCTCCGTTGGTCAAAGAAGCTCAGATAAAGGAAGTTGTAGAGCCTGTAGAAGTCTTGGAAAAACTTCTACCAGAAAATAATATTCCTGAAAGACTGGAAAAACCTCCCCAAATGGTTTCTGTTCCGCTTGAGCAGCATAATGCAGCCTCTTTTGGTAGCACAGAGGCACAACCCAAAGCACGCAAGGTTAGGAAGCACAGGAAGGAAAAAGAGGAGAGAAATGGTAAGAAGACTGTAACAAAGTCTCTGGAGTTTCCCACAAGGTACAGCCCTTACAGACCATACCGGTGTGTCCATCAGGGCTGTTTTGCGGCTTTTACAATACAACAAAACCTAATCCTTCACTACCAAGCTGTGCACAAATCAGACCTTCCTGCCTTCTCTGCTGAAGTGGAGGAGGAGATTGAGCAAGGTAAAGAGGAACGAGAGGAGGTGGAAACCAAACCTGCCATCAGAGAGTTCAGGTGTGAGGTGAGTGACTGCTCCCGCATCTTTCAGGAAGTTACCAGCTTGATACAACATTATATGAAGCTACACAACATGACCCCAGAGCAGATTGGAAACATGAGATCAGCCCCAGAGGTGGGAAGGTTTTTTTGTGACCAGTCTCAGTGTAAGTCTTCGTTTACAGCGTATCTTAACTACGTTGTGCATCTTGAGACAGATCACGGTGTTAAGATAAGGCCAAACAAAGTAGAAGATGATGGCGTATTTAAGTGTGACTGTGAAGGCTGTGACCGTATTTATGCTACTAGGTCTAACCTCTTGAGGCATATTTTTAACAAACATAATGACAGGCATAAAGATCATCTAATAAGACCCAGGAGACTGACACCAGGCCAGGAAAACATTTCAAGCAAAGCAAATCAGGAGAAACCATCGAAGTCTAAACAGAGAGGACTCAAAAACAGATCAGGAAAAGAAGGTAACAGGCTGTCAGTGAAAACAAAACGAAAGAAAAACGTGAGCTTGGAAGATAACAACTCAAAAGAAATACAAGTTCAAGAAAATAAGGCTTATTCTCTGAAACGTGGCAAGTACGTGTATTCAATAAAGACTAGAAACGATGCCTTATCGGAATGTACAAGCAGGTTCACGACTCAGTATCCATGTATGATAAAGGGATGTTCCTCTGTAGTTACAAGTGAAAGTAACATAATAAGGCATTATAAATGTCACAAACTGTCCAAAGCATTTACTTCCCAACACAGAAATCTCCTTATTGTATCTAAAACGCAGTCTGTCTCCCAGGTTAAGGAAGCCTCTTGTGAGCAAGAGGAGACTGATAAAAAAGCTGATGTGAAAGAGCCTGAACCGAGTTTGATAATGAGCAATAATGATTCAAGCACAACTACCTTACCACAAAAGGAAACTGAAAAAGGTGAGAAGGATGAAGTGGATGAACTGACAGAACTATTCATTACTAAACTAATTAATGAGGATTGCTCAACTGCTGAAAATCAAGCAAAAATCTCTTCCACTGTAAATAGTGACTTGCAGGAGACTGGATCCTGCTCCTCAGAGAAGCAAAAATCAAACAACCTGAAAAGAGCAAATAAAGAAAAAAATGTATCTCAGAATAAGAGAAAGAGAGCTGAAAAAACTGAGGAAGCACTGCCTGTTGATGTGAGCAGCATGCATAGGGAGGAAGAGACTGCTGTTGCCATTCAAACGGCCGAGGAGCAACCTGCAGCTTTTGACTGGAGCTCGTTTAAGCCAATGGGTTTTGAAGTGTCATTCCTCAAGTTCCTTGAAGAGTCTGCTGTGAAGCAAAAGAAAAACACTGAAAGAGACTTCCACAGTGGCGGAACCAAAAAAGGATCCCATTCAAACTCACGGAAGTCCAGTGAGAAGACCCCTGTAGCAAGTGATAATGTCACTTGGTCATGTTCTGAAACTGAAACCCTTGTACTGTTTGCCAACCCATCACAGCTCCCATGTGGTGATAATGTAAAGATAGTTTTAGACAAGACTCTTAAAGACTGCACTGAGCGTCTGTTGGAGCAACTTCAGGAAATGAAACCTGTTGTCAGTTTGAGAAGGCTTGAAGGACGTTGGGAGGATAATCCAGAGGTTATAGCTGCAAAAGTAATTGTTTTGGGTACTGAGGAAGGGGAATCAAAATACTGAAAACCTAATGTGTTTAACCGTGACCTGTAATAGAATTTATTTTGAATAGGAAGCCATCAAGCATGCTAGTAACTGTGGAGCTCTTTTATTTTGAAGTGATTTAATCTAGCAAAAAACATGACATGAGTCATGTAAATGTCTTATTTGTTTTTATCCCTATGGGACTTGAAGAACAGAGTAATTGCTTCAGTTCTGTAAATACTTTATCAAGACCTCAACTTTCTATCAGATTGTCCTTTCCATAAACTAAATCTTTGTGAGTTGTCTGTGATTGGTATCTTTCACCAGGTTACTTCTCATGTATAACAGTTCTCTTTATTTGTAGATACAATTTTTTTGTATATATTTATTATTGTAAATCATTTGCTGCCACCAGCAGTCTGTAAGTCTAAACTATTAAATGACACATTTATATTCGGAATTTTAATTTGTAACTAAGTGAGCAAGTTTTTAAAACTGTCCTTCAGTCATTTTAAATTAAGAACTTTTGAACTAAAGCTAGCTAAGTCTGTCATATCCAGTTTATTTTGCATAAAGCATTTATTTACAGAAGAGGAGCTGGATAAGATCACATTTCATAGGTTAAACATACTGACACACTCATTTTTGTAAATTTTGACATCCAGTATCTATGGATGTTATTCATATGTAGTTAACACATAAATATAATAGTTTTCTTATAGCTACATTTTTCATTGCTTTTAATTGGATACAAAGCATTTATGATTCCATAATAAAAATGGAAATGTGAATAAAAATAGTTTGCTACATTGGAGATTTAAAACAATATTTGGTATTAAAGAATCCGTTGTGAATGTGATAGAAAATTAGTAGTGTGGAGCAGTGTATATATTTGAGGTGGTGATTTGTGAAGTAGCCCAGTATTGCCTTAAATAAAAACACATTTCATTTCTTGTTTTATACATGTGATCTTATAAAGGTTATTTTTGTTTCTGTAACTTAGATTGGTGTATAGTTTAATTTTTGTTAAAAAAACAAAACAAAACAAAAAAACTTCAGAAACCGTTTTTGTAAATAGTGGGTTTATAAAACAGATGGTTTATTTTGATAATACCAGTTTGGTATCTATCCATAAAATACACGAGTCCTTATGCCATACCATTAAAAGCTAAATAAACAAGACACTTCCTGAAAGGGAAGTGAGATTGTGATCTTACAGATAAACTCAGTGGTTGTGCTCTATTGATGGCATGGGCTCCCTTTGCGCTCTTCTGCCTCTTGCTGACTGTACCTGGCACCACTCTCACAACCTCTCTTTTCCACACTGGAACGAGCCTCAGAAGCGGTGCTGCTTGTAGTGCCCGGGATTGGAGCAATTCCTCTGTATGCTGCTAACTGAAATGACAGGTATCCAGTTTGTTGAGTAACCAAAAATGTGAATGCATTGGTGGGAGCTGTCAGTACCCAGAAGTCTTCAGTGTTGGTTTTCACATGTGATTATCTTGACTCAGATGGGACAAGCCAGCTGGGTTGTGTGGTACCAAAAATTTTTCTTGGATTATTCTCATTCTTGGGTGTGACCTACCTTCAGTAATATAAAATAGTCTTTAACTTGGGTGAGATTGGCTTGATTTTTATTTTTTTTTCTATGAACTTGTCTTGCCATGTAAAGCTTTGTATTAAATGCTACACTTGATTGCTCTTAAGCTATTCACCTGGAATCTTCGATGGTTTTCCTGAATATCAGTCCAGAGGGCACATTCCTACAACAAAATGAAATTACTTGTTGCGAGAGTGAGGATTATGTATGAAACAGCAGGAAGGCAACAGCAGTTCAACTTGAGCATAGCCCTTGGTTTGCTTTGTGGTGCTAAATTGCCTACCTTCACAGACAGCCTGTGCTTCCATTTGAACAGAGCCCCTTGGCTCCTCTCGCTTTTGATCCCTCCCAGGTGACTAAACTGGTAATTCTGCCAAGTAGTAAATCAAAGGTGTTGTCTGATAAAACCAAAACAAATCCTTGCATTTTAACTCTAGGAGAGTTTGTTATAATAGTTACAAGCACACAGTGCCATGTTCTACCTACTAGAGGCCACGTGGTCCCCCTGGATGGAGCTGCTGTTGGATACCAGCCATGGTGATTGTAGAGGGAAGTTCTGCAGGGGAGAAGAGGGCAGAGATCCTCTGGAGTGGATCCACAAAGATCGCCTGAAATCTCATTTTCAGCTTTACTTAGCCACTGCAGTCACTGTCAACAGACCTCGCAACTGTTAGTCTTTTAGAAGAATTTTTGTGTTGTGAATTGAATAGTTTCAGCATTGACATTCCTGATAATAAATTCCACATCATTTGCAGTTCTTGGACTGAGAATGGTATATAACTATTTAGCTAAACAATGCTATACTAGAATGCTATTTAAAAAAAAAGAGAAAAGGAAAAAAATTCCAATGTCATAAATATCCAGAAAGTAATTTCTGGTTTGTATCTGAATGTAGGGTCTGAATTTCTGAGAATGAAATATTTAATACTGTCTCATCCCAATCCAATTAAAGTAGGTGCTGTTCCAATATAGTCAGTGCCTTCCTTGACCCTTTTAGGTGGGTACTGACACAGGTAAGCTAGTATGGGGCTTGTTTTTTCCTTTTTTAAAAAAAAAGTGTTTTGAACTTAAAATGGGGGACCAAAGGCAGGGTCTGATTTAAGATGTCACAGACTGCAGAGGGCATTCTGGTTTGGAGCCACCTAGAAAGGCTCCCAAGGAAATAAAAAAGGTATATATATATAAAACATACCATTTGGATGTTTTATCTTCGGTGATGTAGGAAACCTCCCATTGTAGCAGCGGCAGGATGCCTGAAGGGATGGCTTCTCTGGAGCCTGAAGCCATACCTCTGCCCTTGGGGCTGCAGAGCAGGATGGGGCTCCAAAGTGGCCAAGGCAGCTCTACCAGCAGCACCTCAGCCTGCAGGGTGCCCCAACACCCAGAGGTGCCGCTGGCCCCATTGCTTAGTCCCTCTCTGTTTTCTGCCTTGCCTTTTTCCTTCCTCTGTCTCTGCCTTCCAGACTTGTCACCTGTGAAGAGGGAGGGGAGGCATTCAGGCAAAAGCTCGCTCTTTTAGCCCCTTGTTGCCATCAGGAATGTACTGACCAAAACAGAAGTTGGTGCTGATGGGGAAGCAACCAAATCGAGGAGTCTGGCTGGATGCAGAGAACAGACTGTTTTGTGACTGAAAGTCACAGTCAGTCTCTCTTGTGGTTAACTATGTTTATAAAGAAATCTATTGTCTGAGCCCTAATTCAGTGTAAATAAGAGTAGTGGGTTTGTCCTCACATGTTTTAGGGGGTCCTTCTGAGCAGGATGGGGGGACTGTGGGTTACACTGGGATGTCAAGTCTATGGCTGTTGGATAGCAAGTGAGCAATGCTTGTACAAGTAACACTAGAACCAGTTGTTGGATCAGGTGAGGAAAAGTAGTTGGCTAATTGTTGCAATGAGTTTCTGTGCCAAAGAGTTGGTTATGGCTCCCACCTGTGCAGGCAGGGACATGCTGCCCTGAGGTTTAGGTCCCCTGAGCTGGAGAAGCTCACGCTCAGCCCTGGCTGGAGCCTTGGCATGGAGAAGGTGATACTATTAAAAGGGTGGGAAACAGGGCCAGTGGTACTGGAGAAGGAAGTAGAGGGAATAAACTATCAGCAAATAGGGAAATATTTTTCTGTGTCTTTTTTTCAAACCTCTTCTGTCCCAAGGCAAGGAGCTTACTTGGATTTTAAAGAAAATGAAAGTCTATGTAAGACATGGATCTTTTGATGTTTTGGAATATGAATGAGGTAAATATTTTTGTATGAATGTGCATGGAGTGATCATGTTTTTTCTCCATTACTGTATAGACTCAGATCAGCTTCTTATCAATTGATTATATCCTTGTGGAACATAGCACTTGAATTAAATTTTTTAACATGTCTATTTGGGTGACTCAGAAGTTTAGGGGCCAAGCCTGTAAACTCATTTGAACCAAAAAATATAACAGCAAACGCCTTCAGGGATGTATGGATGAGTGAAACTTAAACTGGAGAACAAAAGCCTGTAAAGGCAGGGAAAGGACTGTGGAAGGGAAGGAGCCAGTAAAAGGCCAAATGGTGGCCAAGAACAAGGGTTCAGAAAGAGATGAGTTTATTTCTGTTCCCTCAGGTTCAGCAAAATCTGACAGAGCTGCCTTGTGTGACTCTCCCTTCCTTTTCATGAGTTGCTCTATCAAACACTCAAATTTTTCAGCACATGATGTGAAGGCTACTTGGCAGTTTGCTGTGAGTTGGGTTACACAGAGTTGGTCCGTAATAATAAATTCTCAGAATATTTCTCATGTAAGGTACTGGCTTTGTCAGAACTGAAGTATCCTCCAAGACTCGAAACATGTTGATTTTGGAATTTATTTATCATTTCATGGCTGTTGGAAGATAGAATTAAAAATAAAACTTTGAACATACATTCCAAAGAATTAGAGTTCTTGTTTCATGGGAAAATTTTTGGTCTAAGTGGGAATCTCTGACCAGCCACAGAGCTTTAGGGGATGCTCTAAAACCCTTCAAGCGCTGACTTTATATACTTTTTTATTAGAGAGCAGCTAATGCACAAATTTATCAGAAACCTGTGTTGTCTAAACTGTGTTTGCTTCTCTTCATTTTCTCCCAAATAAACCTTACTTTAAAAACAATGAATACTTTTTCATTAGTGTGCTGTCTTGAAATCTGTCCTCAATAATTAAAACCCAGACATTTTAGAAACACTTTTTTCTTTCGTAGTGTTGCCCTTATCTTAAAAAAATTATGCATGAGGGCACAAAAGGTCCAAGATGATTTTGGGTTTTGTTCTCCGTTACTCAGACTGTGGAAGTCACAGTTTCACAGGGCTCATGGGCAGTGGTTTTGCTTCATGCATTCTTTGGTGGGTTTTGTCCAGTAGCTGCAAAAGACTTTCTAACTGGAATTTCTGTCATGAGCCACATTTCTGTGTATGTAGAAATTTAACAGGAAACATCCTGAATTACGTAAAGCACCTTGTCTTGATATAGGTACTGATTCAGCATCACTCGAGATGTAAAACTTTAACTGACCACAGGCTGGCAAGGTGGTATCTGAGGGACTGCTGTCACTGGTCAATTCGGCAGCAAAACCTTATAAAAGTAGGTTCATTTTAGGAAAAAAACCAACACACCTTGAAAATCACAGTCAAAAAGCACATAGTTTATTCACTAGTTCTTAAAGTTAATTCTGTAACTGGTACCCCACTACTCATAAATGTAATGCTAAAGGGTGCATTTTGATCAGGCTCACTACTGATATCTGTTCAAAGGTCTTTCATTTCAGCAACAGAAAGAGCACACCACCCTGAAATAAGTTTTTTTAGGCACTAGTTTCTGTTGTCTTAAAAGTCTAGGTTCAACAGAAGACATGTCTTAGCTAATTTCTATCCCTTTCCTGTTTTCCCAAATGATACACATAACACAGAGCAGAAGTGTGTGGTATTTAAGAGAGATTCTGAAACTTGGGGGGAAGGGAATAGATGATTCTTTTTTACTTTGTTTCTACTGGAGGTTTTTCATATTTTTACAGCAGAGAAATCTACTGAAGGAAAGAGCAGCAGTATTTTCAGCCTTACTTAAGGGACCAGATTCCAGGCTATTCAATACTAGGGACTACTGGCTACTGTTCTGCCATATTGCGTGGTCTGCATTTCTCTACTCACTCCTGTGGAACTGGGAATGATCCTTTCTCTTAAATGCCACAATCACAAAGCAGAAGACAAATCTAATGACTCGGGAGCTGCTTGGTGCTGCTTGCACAAGTTTGAGCAAGTGCCTTTCCTTAGAGGATGAGTTCTGATGATTAATACCCTTAAAGTTGTAAAGGGCTCAGATGCTTTCAGAAGGAGGTACTCCATAAACAGCTAAATAAGCAAGTGGGCTAAAATAGATGCGTCTACCTCTTCTTGGTTTTTTCTGGTTTTGATATGTTTTCTAGTCTGGTGGAATGGGCATGTGACTACATAGTTCACTTCAAACACCAGCACTTTCCTATTGCTGTTGCAACAGTCATCAGATCCACCCACCTGACAAATGCTGTACATCCCCTTATTGTTCAGTTTCTTAATCAGTCCCAGGTTCTTCCACCTCTGCATATAAAAAGCCTCTTTTTGCTTGTACCAAAGCAATTCTGTGCAATATTCAATACACAACTGTGAGCAATTGTTTCACATGATTTATCATAAGCGTCTGTGTTTATATTAAAACTTCATGGGATTCTCAGGCTTCTACACTTCTTGTTTAAACATGAAAAGATCTCGATGATTTTATGTATGACATATATAATGTAACTGAATTTATCAGCTAGAGTAATGGGGAACTAGTAGAGAAACAGTATTTCCTCTGTAACTATCCTTTCAGTTCTGTAAAGCACTCATGGGAAAAGCAATTTGTCAAAAGCAGCTTGTGTAATGGGAGGGTGGTCTCCAGCCTTCTTTCAAGTCAACGGGGAACATTTTTCATGTTCATCTCGTATATTCAGAGGCAAAGATGAGGGGCTATCGGGGAATCGTCCTTCAGGTGCTGCTCTGTTGTAACCAATGGTTTCTGATTTGCGACAATTGCTTTTGGAGCCTTGCTGTTTCTTCATGTATCTCTTCAGATAACATTTTGGGGAGTATTTGAAAATTAGATAAGTCAATTCACTTAGATTTAGTATGATGCACAGGCATGAAGTTGCCACCAGAAAAGAGAGGAAAATCATCTTCTCTGTGGGTTTGGAAATATAGCAGTCTACGCTACTGGGACATGGTCTTATGTCACATTTCACAAGATGTGGTATTTTGAATCCATTGTACAATTTATAAAACAGAGCAAGAAAAACTATTTCAAATCCTATTTTTAAAATGAGGCTGATTAGGTAAGTGCACAGCAATCCACCATCTATCTCTCCTGGGTTTCTGTAAAGCTTCTGGTTGTGGTGTTTCTCTCTGTAGGCAACATGAAAAACAACCAAGAGTGAAGGGGTGGAGACCATGATTAATTGCAAAGCCCAAAGTCTGATGTGGGAGACAGGGAAAAAATGGTCAAAGCAGACATTTTCACAACCAGGCTGTTTGATATTGCATTCAAATTCATCATGTTCATATTTCCAGATGTTTTCTGCGGCTGCAACATAAACCAGTAAGCGGAACATGAACACAACAGCTACCCAAATTCTTCCAACTCCTGTTGAGTATTTATTCACTCCACTCAGCAGATCACATAGGAATCCCCAGCTCATTTTTCTCTTCAAGGAAAGAAGGAAATGCTGTATCAAAGAAACACAGGATCAGAGAGATGCTTCCTCTTGGGTGAAGAAAAATGAGACATTCATTCAACATGAAATATAACCAATAGCTGAAATAATTTAAAATTATTAGGCATTTAAAAAGGAAAACAACAACAAGCTGATCTTGTTTCTGATAATTTGTACATTCTGAGGCTATTACACAAAATTTATGTGCTGTTTTAATACATTTTGTCAATTAGGCTGAAGCTTAATCATTCTGTTAAACTGTCCTCTGTGAGAAATGTGCGTGCTCTCCCCAAGGGTCTTCTGACAGGTAGAGCTTTCTCTGGCAAGTTCAGGCTGGCACTCTACCACTGAAGTACACTTAACTTAGACCTGTCAGTTATGCAAATACTAAGCCCAGGCAAATAAGATTTTGCTTTCAAATTTATGTATAGGAGCCACGTGTCCCATAATAACTTGACTACACAAGTGCAAATTGATTTCTTTTTGTCTGTGGTCTGACTTCTGGGTAAGCTTGTGCAACATTTTAAATCCTGTCCTGCTTCATTGGATTTTATTTGTTGTATTTCTTATTATGTGTATATCATGTGTATATCTTATCGCTCCAAAAATATGTGCATATGTGTGTGTTACAGTTTCTTATCTGCACAAGTTTTCCCCTGTCCTAAATCTGTAACACTTATTTTGGAAGAGCTGGTTAAGGGAGCCAGTGGCAGTGAGACTCTTGTCAAAGTCAAAAGAAGACCTGAGATAACCCCCAAGAATATACAGTCACTTTTCCACCTGGCCCTATCTCCTGGTCTGAGTGGATCTTTGAGGATATCAAACTCCCTTGTTTTGAAAGAGCAAAAAGTAAACGTATTCCCAGGACACAGAATGGCTGGAAGATATGAGGAGGGAAATCAGAATTTTCCAGATCTTTGTGTTCTTTTAATGTCCTTACCCATCTACTGCTCCTGCAAGCTCTGCCTAGCAGGAGAGGAAATGTACCCCTCTGTGGTTGCAGTGGCACATACAAATCCCATTGCTGTAGCTGCAGTTACTCCTGATGTATGAGCAAGTTCGTCCTCTGGCAAGTTTGAGTTCAAGTAGCAATGAGGCCACAGCATCACAAAGCTTCACAGGAAATGTTGTCAGGCATTGGAACAGGCTGCCCAGGGAAGTGGTGGGGTCACCATCCCTAGAGGTGTTCAAGAAATAACTGGACATGGCTCTTAGTGCCACAGTCTAGTTGACAAGGTTGTGATCAGCCAAACGTTGGACTTGATGATCTTGGAGGTCTTTTCCAACCTAAATGATTCTGTGATTCTATAAAGCTCAGTACTTCTTTTGCTCTCTCTTGATTCTGCAGCCCATCATGACTTTTGCCTATGGCCAGACTTCTGCTGGGGAGCAAGGTTGTTTGGGTATTCCTGCAGTGCTACCATTAGAGCTCATTACTTACTTGAGGAGCTGAAGGACAGCTGCAGAAATTAATATATTGCTGATTTATACTGGGAAGAATGGTTACCAAGCTACTTCTCTATGCTGCAATAAAAAATAACAGGGAAATATCAGTTAGCTTATATCTTTTCAGACATATGCTCCTATGCTTTTAAACATGTTTGGAGGATAGTGACTTTGTGAAATACCTCTTTAAAGAGCTGTTTCTGTCCTCCACATCTGCAAACAGAGCTCAAGCAGAAGATTAAACCAAGTTCTTGAAGACAGCAGCACCAGCGCTTTGATGCTTCCTAGGTAAGTAACACGCAATCACTGCATCAGTCTCAAAGGAGCTGAGCAGCAAAGCATAATGATACCACTGTGATAAAGCACAGGCAAGGAAACAAAGCATTCACAGGAGCAGGTATGAATGTGAGCACATATGTGTGCATCTTGTGGATGAGCTGTCCTCTGAAGAAGATTTGACAGAAAACCTAAAGAGGCCCTTCCTAAGATTTTTAAGATGCACACAGGCAGTGTTGAAGGGAAGACTGAATTTTGTTATGCCATGTAAAATGAGTACAGCTGAAAGGGGCTTTTGCTAATGGCCACAATAACCACACCATCCCTTTCTAATGTAAAAAGCCTAATGTCAACTATTAATCCATGCCTGGAATTATACCAGTTCTGAGCCTTCAGCTGAACAGAAATAAAAGATATGCTGGGTCACCAGCAAGGCGCAAAAATCAGTGGCAGCCAACACTGGTGGAAATCAGGCCATGGAGATACCTAAATATAGTCTGAGAAATTTACTTTGAGGATTTTACAGATCTGAAGATGGTTCCTGGTCTGTGTGCTCTGTTGAGGAGAAACTGAAATCTATTAAAGGACTGCAGGTCAGGTCTTGTGGCCAGCAGTGCTTCTACAGCCAGAAGCCTGCAGAACTTTGGTTATATTTTTTTCCACTTGGCAGCCTTCACATGATATTGAGAAATGGCTGTAAAGGACAACCTTCAGCTTCAAGCCTAAAGGGCCACAGAGCCTGTTTCGTGGTATTGTTTGGGTTATAACCAGCACAGCTCCTCTCTTCAAAGGAGCTGCAAATGTGCCTTTAAAAGATTTGTTTGCTTTATGCACCACTCTTGCTATAGATGTGGATGTTAACTGATGCTTTTGTATGCTTTGAAAATTCAATTAATTCACTGAAGCCTTGCAAAGAACATATGGAATGGAAAAACTAAAATGGACCTCAAAGATAAGGAGTTACTCAACTGATAAACAAGAGAAAATTGACTTAATGGAACAGCACAGGCACAGACTGCTGAGAAGTAAAGTTAGCTGAGGCTAGAGAAGACAAAGACATTATGTGGGCTGTATGACATTAAGAGCAAGGTGAGGATTCAGACAACAATAAAAGAGAAATCTTCTAGTAAGCACACAGCTGAGCAGTAGGAAAAATATGACAGTGTAAGAGGTTTTGTAGCACTTCTAGAAGTGGCAATACACATCAAAGCAGATGCTGAGTGGTGTCAGGATGTGACACTTTGGCAAAATTATATTCTGACTAACCTGAGGACAAGAGAAGAAAAAATGTGATTCAAATCTTTGTAGCCAAGGAGAGATTTCAGCCTTAGCATTCAGAGGAGGTTCATTTTGTGCAGAATGAATCAAAGGGAGTCAAGAAGGGAAGCTGGCTAAAGAAATTGAGTAGATTGTGGAAAATGTAGATGACATCAATTTACATCAATTTACATCCAATGCTGAGGCTGACAATGAAAATACTCAAAGGTTTAAAAAAACTACAAAAGGGTCAAAGCAGCATCTACTTGGCACTGTGGACATTAAGACCACAAAAAAGACTTGGCCTCTACGGGAAATTACAAAGGAGGCACTAAAGAGTCTTAATCAGTAGAAGATAGATTATTTCACAGAATCATTTCTCAGAATATTCTGAGTTGGAAGGACCCACCAAGTGCTCAAGAAAATGTTGAATGGAGCAAGAAGTGAGGTTAGATTTACTTCAGCCCCTGGCTTGATACACATATACACATGCACACTCCAGTTGGGACAAAAGGTGAAGATCAGAGATACATTGATTTGTTTTACTCATTTCTGACTGAAGTACAAGTGATAAGCATGAGAACAAGTTCTGCCAGTCAGTAAATAGAGCAGGTCATCTCTCTTCCTCTTCACATACATAATTTACTTCCTAGATGTGACTTAAACCAACCACCAACAACATACACACACATTTTTTCCTGCTCACTAGAGACACAAATGACCAGAAGAGCCTCCCCACCCCTTGTTTTCCCTCAAATGTGGGAGTGACTTGGTTTCCCCCCTTGGGGCTAGGCACATGCTCTGCTGAGCAAACAGAGTAACCATTAACTTCTGAATGTGCTGAATGTACTTCATTGAGTAAAGTGTTTGAATAATGCTATTGTTGTTGAATATATTCATCAAATATTCATTTCTGTCATTCACTGAGGTCTACAGAAGATTGACTAATGTACATTGAGTAATGCATCTGTTGAAAAGCACAGGGCTCAGAGAATTGCTTCACCTAGATTTTAATCAGCTCTGCTAATTTAATTAATTTAAAAGCAGAAAAGGTATCTTTGTGTGGAGGAAAACTGGGGGAGAGGAGAGGGACAGTAAGAAAATGCAAGAACAAACTGAATAACTAAAAAGAAGTGGGGAAAGCATCCAAAGTGTTAGAGGCACAAAGAGGGCAGACAATTTGGAGCTTGGAGAGCTGAAAAATTACAGGAAGAAGGCACAGTGTTATGGGAAATGGAAGTGGAATGGCAAGAAATAAGAGAAAGAACACAATCCTGTGAACAGTGGATCTATCAATTCTGCACATGCAAACTGAATTATCCTCACAGGTTGAGAGATGGAAAAACTCCTTTTTCTAAACTAAACATTCCTGGGGAATATTTTGCTGCACCTACAACTTACCCTTTTTTTATATATATTACAGGAAGAAAGAGAACCATAAATAGTGGCAAAAAATGATAAAGCAGAGAGCAGAATTAGAAATCACAGAGGAGGGTATAGAATCACAAAATATCAGAGCTGGTAACAGTTTTGAGAGTTTATCCTCTCAATTTTTTTTTTTACACTTTAATCAAAACAGCATCACAGCACTTTTATTTTTTTCCCAAACAGCAAGGAAAAGAAAAAAGAAGCATTGGCACAATGGTTTCCATAAACAACCAAACAAATAATGAAGCCTAACTTCAGATGTTCGTTTAGTAACTGCATTTTCCCCTTACCTTCCCTGTTTATTGATATAAGGAAGTGTGCATCCATTTTATGGTTGCTGAATCTTTGTTTCATGGACTGCCTACTGCTTCCTTACTGACTGCCAGAGGTGTGAAGTCCACAGGCTGAAAAACACTGATTTGCTTTTTCTCTGGCTTTCAAACAGCTTAGTTGTGCAGAAACTATTCCTGACAGTTCACCAGTCCCCACCATGGTCTATCTATTTCAGTGCTCCAGTGCTAGAAAAGAGGAGGGATGAGGAAACCACCTGGGAACACCAAGGAACAGTATAATTCAATTCACACTACCAAGCTGCACATGCACCAGCTGTTCAAACTGTTGCACATCTGCAAGAGGAGCTGAAGAACTGTTAGTACAAGACACTAACCTTGCAACACCTTTGTTTCCTGTTCAATGATGAGAACTCCAAGGTGATCTCCAGATCCTTATAAGAGAGTAAACGAGAAAACAGAGGTCACAAAAATTAACTTTGACTTCTTCAGACAACTCATCTCTTATCATAGAATAAGTAAAGCTGTAACCTTAATATAGTATTGATACTCATTGCTTTTTAAGGCTCTTCAAAACCAAGCCAGGTAAGGTGTGACCACCCATGAGCAAATGGAGCTCTCCTGGCCGTGTGCTGGACAAGTTGTTCACTTCTGCCACGACAGTTGCTAGTGGTTGGTAGTGCAGCAGAGTCTGTGGTTCTCAGGCTGATGTGAGCCAAAGGTTTCCTATCTGTTTCATCCTTGAGATGCTTTCAGTGGAAGGTGGAGGCCTCCAAATGGCAGAGGTAAATATATTGACAATAGCTTGCTCTTGTCTCATGGACAGACAAAAAAGTAATCTATAGACACTTAAGAATGAACTTCATTGATATAAACCCTTTCATTACATGTAATAAGAAAGGGAGTCTTATCCTCAAAACATTGACAATCTAGACAAAGACAACACTTGCTGTTGAGGTGGAGATGTCCACCAGAGAGGTTTATCCAGCATCACTCAGCACATCAGAAGCAGATCTGTGAAAAGAATGATTATCTCTCATAGCCCAGTCCCTTGCTTTCCCCTTAGCTTACTGATTCTAACCACTCACTGTTCTATGCCTATTATTAACTTTTAGCTCCTTGGAGCAAGAAATAAGCCCTTTCGTACATTGGGAGATAAAACGCTGGTTACTCTGATATTAAAAGTAGAATTCCACAAACAATTAAATAGTGCTTAAAATATACATGTGGTGTGTAAAAACATTAGCCTAGGTATTTATTTGCCAAACAACTACAGAAAGGAAAAGAAAAGACTAGATGGAAAAGGGCTCAGCTGGTCATTTAGCACCATACTGAAGCTGGTTGGTTTGGCATTTACAACTGACTTTTGCATGAGCTTCTGCAGTGATTTGGGACAAATCTTCCTTTCTGGGCTTCAGGATCTTAGCTGCCAAACATTCACTTCCCTGAAAATACAACTTCTAAACTACATTTTCAGTGGCTTCATAACATAAAACACGCTTGGCATTATTATTATAGCAAGTGGTGACAAAATCCTGTCTTGTTTTGTATTTAGGGAAACCACAACCACTACTTAAAAACCCAGCAGCTGCTGAGTGTGATGTTTTGCCAGCTGCTAATTGCTGTGGTCTCTTCTCTGCAGCAATGAATGGGTTTTGAGAGAGGGCAGACACAGTTCACTGTTTTCTTTGTTACTTAGTAAACTCTGTAATTAAAAAAAATTAAGTTCAGCAAAATGACTTAATTTTTTTAAGTCATGATGTACATATTTCACCTACACAACTACAACTGCATTTCTCCTCACCTTCATGCCAAACGAATAGCCCATCTCTCCCATGCTCTCCTGATGTAACCAAAAACCTCCTTCCGAAGCAAATGATCTTCAGCATTAATAAGTATTACTGTTCCATTCAGGCTACTGTTACTGTTTTAATGCTTTAGTCAACTCATAAAATAAAAAAAGAATTGAAAAAGTCAAAAGATTTCCACATGAACAAGCAATCAGCAATGGCCCCATTAAAATTTTTAACTCTATAGTTATAAAGTACTGCGGTAGTGCAGCAAAAAGAGGATTATATCCTTGGTTTATGCTGACTGATGCTACACTCGATTGAGGCTATTATCAAGCCTATTTGACATCTGAAAAACAACTTCTCCTTCAGTGAAACTACATTTTATAACAAGAAACTCTTAACTTACCTGCACCTCAGTGAATGATTGCAGCTGGACCCCAGCTTTCTAGTGGAATTAACAATTAACAATAGATTTCCGACAAAGGGAGTTACTCTTTAAGCCTTGAAGATGGAAACTGCTTATCTTCTAGGTAATATAAACTAAATGAGTGAAACCTGATCATCTCTCCTGGCACACTGTTCAAACCAGAACCATAAAGCATCTTGTATCATCAGAAAGATATGAGGAAACCGTGGCATTTATTTGAAGTCACAGGATTTATCTGCATCTTTTGAGCACTCATTGGCATCAGTTCAAACACTGCACACTTTGTTCTTTCACAGTAGCAACGGCACAGCCTGAAGACACGTGTGTTGTGAGCCTTAACTCCCACCCTGTTTGCTCTCTGACATTTTACATCGGATTTGTATTTTGTGTTGTCTTGGGCAAATCAACTGTCCATAAAACACAAATATTCTTTTAGGCACACATCACTCCTAACAATACACTGCACAGAAAGGCCTTTCTCTTAGAATTTTAAATTACGGTGGTTTTCCTAAGCAAGTGAAGCCTGAATTTTGTTATTAAAATATATTTTGGTTACTGTACCTGTTAATTGATTCCCACATTGGACTAGGCAGATGAACCACTCCTCACCAGAAAGCCTATAGCTTTATTTTTAATAACTAAGCTAAGGAATAAGTGTTTATGTTCTGCCTAATGCATCTTACTGAATATCAATGCTTTGGTGGCCATTTTTACCTGGGATGTGGCTATACTGCTGAGTAACATTACAAAATAAGGAGAAAGACCGAATTCCTTGCCTCTTACATGAATTCTTCGCAGTATAATTTATTCATAGTATAGTTTATTTAGCTTAAACTTACTGTGACTGTTATCCAGGAATTATATGTGAATGTTCTGTAGTTTTACAGAGAGGAAGGTACCACATAGCCTAATGGGTGCCTGAATCAGGACCTTGGTACCCCAGAGAAGCTGATGCCTCGGGAGTGTGACTGAAGGTACCATATCTTGGAGCTGGACTGCAAGTCCAAACAAAGCCTTCCAGCTGCCTGCTGGAGGGAGCTACCTGCCAGGTGAGCACCTTCCTCCCGGTACTGCTGCTGAATGCCTGACAAAAGCCATGGATGGCTGAACAAGGTCCCATTCACATAAGTAATTCAAAGGCTAAAATCACTGTAGGAATACTGGGATTACCTGTAGTACTGTAGGAATATTGTGATCACCTGTAGTACTGAGAAAATCAAAATTTAACTTTAAATCCAAACTTTTTTATGGCATTAAAGACATCTGAGCAATTGTAACTGTCCTACAGAGATGGAAAAGAAAAAAAGCCCCAAGAGCCTATTGAACTGAGTAGTTACAATCCTATCACTTTAATGTCAAACTGTTTAAGCATCTTTATGACACTCACAGTTGTATCTCCATCGTACCTAGTATATAAACATTAGACAGTGCCACTCTATTGTATTGAATTAAGAGGAGCCAGAGGCCATTGAGTGGCAGGAAAGCTATAACATAGTCACCATCGTGGAAATATGGTGGAATAACTCCCATGACTGGAGTGTTGCAGTGAATGACTACAAGCTCTTCAAAAGGGACAGGAGAGGAAGGAGAGGTGGTGGGGTGGCTCTGTACATTAGGAAGTGTTTCAACTGTATAGAGCTCAATGATAGTGATGATTAGGTTGGGTGCCTATGGGTAAGGATCAGGGGGAAGGCTAACAAGGCAGATACCCTGGTGGGAGTCTGTTATAGATCACCCAACCAGGATGAAGAGGCAGATGAACTATTTTATAAGTGGCTGGCTGACATTTCATGATCACTAGCCCTTTTTCTTGTGGGAGACTTTAACTTGCTGGGTGTCTGCTGGAAGCTCATGACAGCAGAGAGGAGGCAGTCTAGGACATTCCTGGAGTGTGTGAAAAATAACTTGCTGACACAGCTCATAAGTGAGCCTACAAGTAGTGGGGCCCTGCTTGACCTTCTGTTTACAAACAGAGAAGGTCTGGTGGGAGATATGGTGGTCAGAGGCCACCTTGGGCATAGCAACCATGAAAATATAGTTTTCAATTTGTGGTGAAATAAGGAAGTGGGTCAGCAAAACTTCTACCTTGGACTTCAGAGGGTGAACTTTGGTCTGTTCAGGACACTGTTTCAGAGAGTCCCTTGGAAAACAGCCCCTAAAAACAAAGGGGTCCAGGAAGGCTGGACATACTTCAAGAAGGTAATCTTAAAGGCAAGGGAGCAGGCTGTCCCTTGAAGGGATGAGCCAGTGGGGAAGGATGAGCCAGTGGGGAAGAAGACTGGCCTGGATGAATAGGGAGCTTTCACTAGAATTCAGGGAAAAATAGAGAGTTTATGACCTTTGGAAAAAGGGGCAGAAAACTCAGGAAGAGTACAAGGGTCTTGTTAGGTCATGTACAGAGAAAATCAGAAAGGCAAAAGCTCAGCTAGAACTCAATCTGGCTACTGCTGTGAAAGGTAATTAAAAGTGCTTTTATAAATACATTAACATTGTAAAGAGGGCCAAGGAAAATCTCCATCCTTTATTGGATGCAGAGGGGAACACTGTAACCAAGGATGAGAAAAAGGCTGAGGTACTTGATGCTTTCTTTGCCTCAGTCTTCAATAGAAAGACCGGTTATCCTCAGGGCAAACAGCCCCCTGAAATTGTAGACAGGGAAAGGGAGCAGAACAGGCCCCTGCAATCCAGCAGGAAGTAGTTGGTGGACTGCTGAGCCATTTAGACCCATTTAGTCTGTAGGACCAAATGGGATTCATCTGAGAGTACTGAGGGAGCTGGTGGAAGAGCTCTCCAAGCCCCTTTCCATCATTTATCATCAGTCTTTGCTAACTGGAGAGGTCCCAGTTAACTGGAGGTTAACCAATGTGACAGCTGTCTACAAGGAGGATCTGAGGAACTACAGGTTCCTTATCTCTAGTGCTGGGCAAGGTCAAGGAACAGATCACCTTGAGAGCCATCATGCAGCACAACCAGGGGATCAAACCCAGCTAGCATGGTTTTGTGAAAGGCAAGTCTTGCCTGACTAACCTGATCTCCTTTTATGACCAGGCGACACACCCAGTGGGTGAGGGGATGGCTGTGGATGTAGACTACCTGGACTTACAGCAAAGCCTTTGACACCATCTCCCATGGCATTCTCCTGGAAAAGCTGGCAGCCCATTACTTGGACAAGTTCACTCTTTGCTAGGTGAAAAACTAGCTAGATGGCTGGGCCCAAAGGGTGGTGGTGAATGGTGCTGTATCCGGTTGGCAGCCGGTGACCTGTAGTGCCCCCCAGGGATCAGTGTTGGGGCCAGTCCTCTTTAATATCTTTATTAATGATTTGAGCGAGAGGATAGAGTGAACCCTCAGTGAGTTTGTAGATGACACTAAGCTGGGTGGGAGCGTTGGTCTGTTGGAGGGCAAGAAGGCTCTGCAGAGGGATCTGGACAGGCTGGATTGATGGGCCAAGGCCAGTTGTGTGAGGTTCAATAAGGCCAAGTGCTGAGTACTGCACTTGGGTCCCAACAACCCCTTCAGCACTACAGGTTGGGGGCAGAGAGGCTGTAAACCTGCCTGGTGGAAAAGGACCTGGGGGTGCTGGTCAACACCAGCTGAACATTAACGAGCAGTGTGCCCCAGTGGCCAAAAAGGCCAATGGCATCCTGGCTTGTATCAGAAATACTGTAGCCAGCAGGACTAGGGCAGTGATTGTTCCCCTGTACTCGGCCCTGGTGAGACCACACCTCAAGTCTTGTGTCCAGTTCTAGACATCTCACTACAAGCAAGACATTGAGGTGCTGGAGTGCATCCAGAGAAGGGTCTAGAGGGTAAGTCCTACGAGGAGCAGATGAGGGAACTGGGGGTGTTTAGCCTGGAGGAAAGGAGGCTCAGGGGAGACATTTTCAATCTCTAGAATTACCTGAAAGGAGGTTTTAGCCAGGTGGGGGTCAGCCTCTTCTCAGGACAAGAGGGAATGGCCTTAAGCTGTACCAGAGGAGGTTCAGGCTGGAGACTAGAAATGTTGTCACTGAAAGCATGGTTAAGCATTGGAATGGGCTGCACAGGGCAGCGGTAGAATCACCATCCCTGGAAATGTTCAAGAAACGACTGGACATGGCACTCAGCGCTATGGCATAGCTGGCATGGTGGTGTTCAGTCAAAGGCTGGACTCAATGATTTGGAGGTCTCTTCCAACCTTAATGATTCTATGACTCTGTGTGGTGGTATTTATATATTAAAAAGCAACTGTAAGGTGCAGAAAATCTGAGAGTTCCAGGTTACTGCGTGACAGAGTTCCTTACTATGGAGTTTGCTCTGTTGAACCTGTGAAATTTCTGCCCTCTGTAGTCTTCTTAGGAGCTGTGTTCCCTGTCTGAGATCTGAAGAGTGCCTAGATGAGAGAGGGCACTAGAAGGATTTTAACTTATCCCAGCTTAAATTTATTGGGAGCCCAAGTGTTGAAGGCAGAGGTCAGTCCTGGTCTGTGACCCCACTCCCAAATGCCTTCCCAACTGCATTGGCCTGCTTACATCAGATCATCTCACTCATCCAGCTGAAAAAAATACTTTTTGTTTGTTTGTTTTCTGGCAATATTAGTTTTCAGCTGGACTAGGGAGTTGAGCAAAAAATTGGCCTACTCCAAGGCTGAGCGATTCTGAGATCGCACGCAAGGAAGACCAGAGCAACTACAAGCGCAAACAGGTCTCCCCTTGCCCCTCCTTTTTGGAGATGCAGTCTTAGCTCAAGTTTGTCTTTAAACCCACTCTAAGGTATCTGGCTCCATATTGTTGTAATGAGAAAATTCAGTACTGCACATGTTTCTCTGTTCTTCCTTTGTAGTAGAAACTAGCTTTTTCTTTCCAGAGGGGATGTTTTCAGTTTTGGTATTATTCTGTTCCCAGTTAGAAACAATTTGCTCACTCATTAATGAAAGTAGAACCAAAGAAAGTGTCTTTTTCCTTCCATACTGAATTCTGTTGAAAAAAATTTATAAGCTTAATCAGAAGAATAATTTTTGTTTGAAGAATAATGATTGCTTTAATCTTTGCTGGAAGGCTTGTTTGTCTCTCAGAGACACAGCTGGCTATCAAGTATTATAGAAGACATACACAAAATGTTATGAAACACAGAAGATTCACTCTAAGAGATTTTCATTTTTAAAATGTAAATTGCCTTAAAACTGTTTTGGATTGTCAGTGGTAGGGGTCCCAACCACTGCATGCTGCTGTCTGAAAACTGCCTTTTTTTCAGTGGGAATGACAGAAATGAGCAAGAGCTGCTGAAAAGCAGCATAAGGACTCTTGAGAATGACATGAGCGGAGCAACAACCACACAGAATGCTCTCAATGCCACCCCTGTCTAGCTGGTCTGTTTGTTTTTTCTTCTGTAGTTATGTCCTTATTATGACAATACTGTTGCACATGCCTCAGTGCAACAATGGGTTCCCTCATCATTAGCTGTGAGCAAGGGGGAGTACTTCTCATTCCTAATTTTTGCTTTCCCTTCTCCCCTAGACTTGTTCAGGACAAAAAAAAAAAAAATTTCCAGTTATCAACTCTAATTAAAATATTGTGAAACTGACAGTGTTTAAAACATTTTAAAAATCAGGTAAAACAGGAATGCAGACACACAGTTTACACTCACGTATGAAAACCCTAACAAACATGTGATGAAAGTTGCCCCTCAGTACAAGTCATACCAGTGAAGTCCCACTGTTGATGCAAAAAGAATTTTTTCTTCCCACAACAGCTCTGTAACTGTGTTTCTAAAGTAGGGATAATCTTATCAGTAGCTTGAGGCGCCCTATCTTTATGCTGAAGACGATATGAAGCTCTGTTCCTGTGCGGTACTTGAAATAGGAAGGAGCTGTGAGGTCAATCAGCAAAGATGTGGAGGCACTGCTGCTGCTCCCCGGACTGCAATAGGCTGGCTGTCGCATGCTAACGATGTCTGCGGGGCACAGCATCGGGTTTGCTCTGTTCCCTACAGAGGCTCTTCTGCAGCTCAAACGATAAGGGGATGTGAGACTCAAGAAAAGCAGAAACTGCTATTACGTTCTGAATGAATATGGCATACAGCAGAATCCTTTGAATGCAAAATCCCAAAGGAATTTATTTGAAAGGAAAATAAATCTCAGTAACGGACTTAGGTTTGGAAAAGGAAGGGTTTTTTGTGTGGTTATTTTTCAGAAGAGATACTCAGATATTAGACGACGGGTGACTCAGAAATTCCACAGATATTTACTATTCTACTCTTTATAGAGTCTCTTCTATAAAAAGATGCCAAACAGCTTTATAAGCCCTGATGGATTGAACATTTCAACATCCTGTTGGGTCAGATGATAGGAACAAAATATTCACATTAAAGATAAAATACAACACTTTCCCACAGTCAAAAAGCAAAACTAGAAACAGTAAGCAATCCAAGCTTTTCATCACTGTATGGTTAACCTGGCTAGCTGGAACATGCTTAGTACACCTGCCAAGTACCAACATTCACGTCAAAACCCAAACTCTCTTCTATGTCCCTCTTTGCTTCTCTTTCTATGCAAAAAGCCTTATCTCACAGCTCTTCACATGGAGAATATTTTCTCTCTGGCCAATGGTGTTCTTTTTACAGAGTCGAATCCTTCCCTGACAAGGGTGTCTGGGACTTACCTGTCCTCCATAAGAAAGATGGGAAGTGCCCAACAACTAGCACCAATCTAACAGTCCTTGCCACCATTATATGGCAAACGTGTTCTGACATAAACCCATCCTACCACAACCTGGAAAATACTATCATGACCCTGACTGACTTTGGATCAGAACTTTTATCTGCATGGATGGTGTAACTGCTGGGAAGGGGTGCATGTGCCGATAAGCAAGTGTGCTTTCTCAGTGTGGTGATATAAATGTTTTGCCTTCCCATATAAAATGTGGGGAGGAAAATTGCTTGGGAGCTGTATGCAGATAATCTCTTACGGTACTGTAAAAAATCCCCCTTCCCCTCAAGAAAATCAAGCTACCTTCCCAAAAATGAAGGCTCATGCAAAAACCTCCTATTGACTTCTTTCAATTAGACAAAAATGAAAACAAACAAGAGCAGCAAGCTTCACTTGGATTTCCTACTCAATAGTTTCCAAACAAAATCAGCTGTGTGGCATATGCTGCCAAAACAATAGCTACCAGATTAGCAGATGGTATGTTGTGAATTAAATGTTGACACAAAACCCAGACATACCACTCAATCCTCTCTTGACACCAAAACTTATTTCCCTACTAATTTTCTCATCTTATATTTAGTCACATAACCAAAAAAAATTCTTTAGATACTCCATCTGGATTTAGAAGGGACAAGTTAACCTGCAATATACTATTAATCTGCCATCTTTAAAAAAAAAAAAACAGTAGCTTGATTACTGAAAAAAAGCAAACCATGGAGCAAGTGGTTCTGAGTATCTGGATACCTCTACATTTCATAGAATCATTAAGGTTGGAAATGACCTCTGAGATTATCAAGTGCAACCATACACCTAGCACCACCATGTTCACCACTAAACCATATCCACAAGCACCACATCCACATGCCTTTTGAGTCCTTGTTGGGCAGCCTGTTCCAACACATGACTACCCTTTCCAAGAAGAAATTTTTCCTAATATCCAATGTAAACCTCCACTGATGCAACTTGAGACCACTTCCTCTTGTCCTGTCACTTGTTACTTAGGCAAAGAGACTGACCCCCACCTGGCTACAGCCTCTTTTCAAGAGTTGTTGAGAGCAATAACATCCCCCCAAGTCTCCTTTTCTCCAAGCTGGAAGACCCCAGCTCCCTCAGCCACTCCTCATAGGACTTGTGCTCCAGACCTTTCATCATCTTCATTGCCCTCCACTGAACCAGCAGAGGGGCCCAGAACTGGACACAGCACTCAAGATGTGGCCTTACCAGTGCTGAGTACAAGAGGATAATCACTGCTCTAGTCCTGCTGGCCACAGTATTTCTGATACAAGCCAGGATGCCACTGGCCTTCTTGGCTACCTGGGCACACTGCTAGCTCATGTTCAGCCAGCTATCTGCCAAGACTTGTGTTTGTCCCCTTCTGTGCCCATGGTTGCAATATGCTCCACCAAAGTCCTCTCACACACCCTCCAGGTATGGAGAAGTGTGAACTGGAGTTGGTGAGCTCAGAATTACATATGTGCTAATCCTCCAGCTGGCTGCAGCTATAAGTCTGTAATATTATCCATCATATCTTGGTTCTGCCAGCTGGTTACCTAGGGAACACTGATCTGTGTCCCTCCCTACCCTCCATGTATTGTTTTTTCCAAAATTTCAAATTTCTCCTCTACTTTCTAAAGGGGCTGAAACTGCCCGATGGCACTGAAGTCAGTGGAAGTGGAAAGGGTGGCATGAGCAGTCAGAGGTGATCAGGTGGGCTTTGTTTCCTCTGGACTCCGGGCAATTTTCTTAATTTTACTGTTTACAAATTAAAGGAAACAAAACACCACCACAAAGCAGCATTTACATAACCAGGAGTTTTCAGATGCCCAAAGTCTTGAGTTTGGATCTACACAACAGAAATCAAATGTTTAAAATCCAATGTATTTTTCTGCTCAACCAGCTGCACTTCCAGAGACCCGTCTTCACATGAAACACCCTTTCCCCATCCTGGCACTTGAGATCAACAGACGGGCAAAACTTACTACCCCTCCTTTTCCATTTCCCACATTTAAAACATAATTGCTGACAGCCTGATTGCCAGCATTTGCACTGCTGGATGAATCCCGGGCAGCTCTCGGGATTGGTGTGACCATGCCCGGGCACTGAGGAGTGAAGGGCTCCTCTGCCCACAGAGCCAGCTCCTTCCCCCACCTCCTTATTCAGCACTGCATTCAGTTTTGGGCCCCTCACTTTAAAAAGGACATTGAGGTGCTGGAGCATGTCTGGGAAGGGCAACATGTCTTATGAGGAACAGCTGAGGGAGCTAGGAGTGTTTAGCCCAGAGGAGGCTCAAGGGGAGCCTCATCGTCTCTTTTACCACGCCTGCAGTGAGAGGACGAGGAAATGGCCTTTAGCTGAGACACGGGGGACTTAGATCAGACATTAGAAAAAAAACTTTTCACTGTTACGGTGGTCAGGCGTCGGAATAGGTTACCCAAGGAGGTAGGTGGTGGAATCACCATCCCTGGAAGCGTTCAAGAGGCGCCTGGATCTGGCGCTGGGTGATATGGTTTAGTGGTTTAGGGGTTACAGTGGTAGCGCTGGGTAGACGGTTGAACTGGATGATCTTGTAGGTCTCCTCCAACCTTTACGATTCTATGATTCATACAGGAGGCAAGCCAACAGCCCCGCCCGATGGGTACACGCTGCCTGGTCCCCTCCCGCCGCCGGACGGCTGAAAGGACGGGCGAGCCCGGGCCCTGTCCCGCCCCTCCCGCTGCGCCACTGCCCTCCGCCCGGGAGGGGGCGCCAATGCGCAGGCGCAGCCCTACCCGCCCCGCCCCGCGGGGGGGAGCCGTTGGCGGCGCGCGGTGAGTAGCGGTGGGGGCGCGCGCGGCGTTACTCCGCTGCTCCCGGTCCCTCCTTCCGCTGCTCCCTGAGGCGGCGGGGACGGCGGGAGTCCCGCGTGTCCCGGGAGTCCTGTATGTCCTGGGAGTCCCTGCCGGGCCTTTCCCCTGCCAAACTGCCCCCTTTGTCCCGGTGGTGACGCCAGGAGCCCCCTCGCCGCCCGCCGGGAGGCGTCTGCCCTTCCGCTGCCCTTCCCAGGGAGGTCCCCAGCACCGTGTCGCCTCTGCCCCTCAGTCAGCAGCGTTAGCCAAGGGCGTTTTGCCACCTTTGCTCAGGTGGCATAGAATCATAGAATCACAGAATAGTTTGAGTTGGAAGGGACCATAAAATCATTTAGTTCCAACCTCCCTGGCATGGGCAGAGACACCTTTCACTAGAAAAGGTTGCCCCATCCCACCTGGCCTTGAAGGGATGGGGTATCCATAACTTCTCTGGGCAACCTGTTCTAGTGCCTCACCACCCTCACAGTAAGGAGTTTCTTCCATGCTCTAATTCTTCTGTATTCTAACTAGCCTAGACTTCCTCTCTTTCAGTTTGAACCCGAGGCGTCTTGGACCTGCCCAATGTGTGCAAAAGTGAGACCTGAGTCCTGGGGCTGCTGGGTGGGTGTACTACAGCAGGGTGTGGGCTGTCCTGATGCATATAAGGGTTAAAAAAAACCAAAACAATGTTTCCTGGCACTGTCTTTTTAGCCAGTGGTCTGAAGACTGATACTGCTCAGTCCACAGGTAGCCAAAGCATTAGCCAAAGGCAAGTGAAAAACCCTCAGCCCATTATCAGAAGATTCAGATTTGCTGTATGAAGATGTGCATCTCCAAAAGTTAATTTTAGGGTGCACAAAATTAACAGGATTGAAAATTGGTGTGCTTAAACTGGGAATGTTAGATGACACCGAAGGCAATCATTACTATATACACAAACTAAAATTCATGCTGAAGGAAGACAAATTGAGTGTGAACTCCTATTCAGTGAATGTAGCTCTTTTATGTTTTTTACAAAAATGACACCTGTTTTTCATTCTGCTTTTAGGAAGTATTCAATATTAAGTAACATGTCTTCCACCAAACCTTCCAATGAAAATGAAACACCTGGAGAGAGAAAACCAGGACTGAGGAGTGTCCAGACAACTATGCTCTTCCGAGCTGTGAACCCAGAGCTTTTCATTAAACCTGTAAGATGCTCAAGAAGCTAAATATGCTTGAAGAGACACAGCTGCTTTAAAATAATGATCACAATTCTGTGTGTGTTATATAACAGTCTCTTGTCATGCAAACCACTCAGAAATGTAACTAAAAATATTTTTTTTTTCCACTCTGATTGTTAAGAGCCCAGAACATTACATTGTTTATTGCAGCTCTTATTTCACTGTTGTGTTGTCTGGTTCTTTTGTACCTAGTCAAGCTTCTTTCAGAAAGTCTGTTTACAGACATGTTACCCATGTAATTTGACAGGTTAAGTAATAGGAGTTGTTTTTAATATTTAAAAGGGAACAAATCATAAAATGCAAACTTCTTTGATATGAAATGAGAGGATTTTTGGTAGCTTTTTGGGATTTTGGATTTTTCTTTTTCTTGTATAATTAAGTTAATGAACTTGAGGTTTTATTTGCACTTGCAGAACCCAGCAATGAATGACATTTTATGCGTATAATAGAAGTAAATTTTGTGATTATAATACAAAACCTATAATCGAGTTTGCTTGGTAGGAGCAGAGGGCATTGTCCCAGTAGTATATCCAGGTGAATTCTGTTAGAAGTTTGTAGTAATGACCTTTAGTAATTGGTTTTGGCTTATTCATTCATGCTCAAGCAGCATTTCTGCCCAGCAAAATACAGAGCACTGGGCAATGTGGTGTTCTGTCTCCAGAAAGGATCTTCTTTTTGAGAGGAAATTCTTTTTGCTATCAAAAAATTCAATCTGCAAGAAGGCAGTGATGATTTTTGCAGATGTCACAATAGTTTACTGTTCACTTTCTAATCTAAAATAGAAGAATGTAATGTAATGTTTGAGTTGAATGAAAAAAGTTTTCACTAAAAACATGTACTATCTTTTTATTTCTTCTCAGAACAAACCTGTGATGGCATTTGGACTGATAACAATTAGCCTCTGTGTGGCCTACCTTGGTTATTTGCATGCAACAGCAGAGAATAAAAAAGACCTCTATGAAGCAATCGACAGTGAGGGGGCCAGGTATATGAGAAGGAAAACTTCCAAGTGGGACTGAGAATGTAAGAAAGGAAATCAGCAAATGAGTCACAGAACTTTTCAAGGCTGTGTCTTTTTTCTCTTTCCATTGCATAATGGGTAAATGTCTCTTGCTATCTAATCCAATTCAATTTCCTTTATAAAATGCTGGCCCTGTACAAATAAATTGCAATAAAGATATAATAATAATGGCCAGTCTTCGCGAGCGAAGATTTGGGAAAGGTCATTAACCCTTCGAGCCTGCGCAGTGGATTTTTTAGGTGAGACCCAGCGTGCGCTGAACTGAGCCCACCCTTTAATCCTGAGGTTCATCTGCCGGGGCCGAGCAAGCTTGGACAGTGGCAGTGAGGTCCCCAGGACGTAGGTTCCCACCCTTTAATCCTGAGGTTCATCTGCCGGG
>NW_016690184.1:10069845-10127092 GCF_001604755.1 Lepidothrix coronata
ACAGGGCTAACGAGCTCCATCTGCCCGGGGGGGCTGGGAATCGAACCCGGGTCGCAGCGGTGAGAGTCCTACACCCTAACCACTAGACCACTAGAGGCCCCCAATAAAGATACATGCAAACGTAAAAGTGATTTTAAGAATTGCTGTCTGCAATCTCCACAGCATGTCAGAAGATGTGAAATTACCTCGGACCTGCAGTCAGGACTGGTCAATGCCTTAGAAATCAACATGGTAGTTAAGCTTACTTTTCTCTTTGCTTTGATTAAGCAAAATCAGGTGTTTGTCTTTTATTTTTAAAACACAAGGCATAATGTATTGTCTGCGAAATTAAAAATTTGATCTCTTGATCAGTTGAAAGATGATAACAGTGGTGCAAATAAAATAATTTTAAGTCAAGAAAGATCTGATAAAGCAATTGGTGAGAGATTTAATAAAGGAATCTGTAAAATACTGGCCAAAATAATCCATAATTGGATGCTAATATACTCTTCCTTACAAATGAAAAAAAGTAAATCAGCAGCCAGATAGACGAGAAAAAGTGAAATATTTCTGCCAAAGAAAGACAAGAGCAACTCAGCTGTTACCTTTCCTGTTTGGCATCATACAGCAGATCAGTGAACATGCTGGCATCATCCTGCCAGTCGATAGGTTTAACTCCAGGTTGTCCAGAGCTTGTGCAATGTTCTTGACTAGTCAGCAGAACTAGTTTTATTTAAGCTCCATTCAAAAATTAAATGTCTCTCTATTACAAAGCAGATTATATAACATTAATTTCTTGTACGTTACTGAACTCAAAATAAGAAATGGAGAGTCTAAAATCCACAGGTGCTGCTGAGAGTGTGGCTGGAGGGCAGGTGGGCATGGTGGCATTTCCCAAGCACGTGTGATTGTCCCTTGTGAGCCTTTGGGTAAACTGTACAGGCAGTATCTTTCTGTTCCAGCACTGAGGCCTTCCCTCGTGAGGTTCCCCAGCTGCTTCTGGGTGCCTGAAATTTCCTAGACAGTTTTGCCCATGATGGTGACCTCTCCCAGCTCTTAACTCATGGATCCTTCACTGTTGGTTTTTTTCTCCTCTGTCCGGTTGCAGAGGGGACTGAGAGAGTGGCCTTAGGTACCTGGCACCCAACCAGGGTCAACCCACTACACTGAGAAAAGACAGGCAAAGAAAAGGAAGGCAACTGCCTTCTGGATCTCAGCCTTCCTGCACTGCTTCATGAGGCTTTTTACTGCTAGAGCATATGAGCACTCCTCAGCCAGGCATTACACAGTACGTCTGACACCTGTCAGCCTTAGTCTTGCAGCCTCCCACCGACTGCTGAAAGGCACACAGAGGATTGCTGGAGTGTTTTGCTTTGAAATTTTATTTCATATAAGTTTCTAAATAGCTGTCTGCTTATACTGCATGTGGTCAGAGCAATATGCGTCGCATCTCAAGAGGAAAAGCAAGGAGGTTTACAGTGATCTAAAGCTTTTGACAGAGTTCATTCCATTTTATGGAGAAGTTTTCCAAGGGAGCTCTGTCTCTTGCTGTCATAGCATCTGCTGACAGTAGCTGGCAGAAGCTTAGTTCCTTGTGTTTAACCATTCAATTACTTGCTATAAGCCTATTATATATCTTCCTAAGTGCTGAGGATTTGAACATGAACCATTTGTCCTGATAGTATTGACTCCAGGGACTAAGGGCTGGGGAGCAGGTATGGAATTCTACAGCTGAAACATAAGAAGAAGCAGATATAACTGAAGTAATTGCAAGATGTTCTATATTCGTTGGGGGTTGTTTCTTGCAGTTCATTTTAAGAGGTATGTTAACAGTGCTCACTAATAACTAGCTTAGGTGGTAGCAGAAAATTTACTCATCATCTATCTAAGCAAACACATCACTGAATGAGTGATTGAAGAGGGGGTTTAAGTGTAGGGTAGCTCAAAGACATCTGCTTTCAGCTGATAGCCTCAGGACTGGCTTTTTGCAGGAGTGCTGATGTGGCTGTTCCACCACGGCTACTGATTTTACTTAGGACTCTTGTAGGCAGCTACTGTTATTTGTCACTTTGCCTTAATTTTTGTTTTGCAAATGCTAGGGCAGAGGTTGGAACATGTAGTGCTTAAGGAGCTTCCCACCAAGTCCTTGAGAAGGAAAAAATCAGAAAATCCGATCAGAAAATCTTTCACTTAGTTGAGCATCAGCACTTGGACCGTGAGGACCTTTGGCTCCACACCTGTATCCTCAGGTGTGGTGTAAGACACACAAGCTTTGAGCACCTACAGCTTGGGTTCTGAGATTTACAGAGTTGCTACTCTATGTAAGAGTGTGAATGAGTATGTAGAGTACTTGCAAGTGAGTGGTTACATGATCTGAAAACTCACGGGGCTTGAAAGTCAGCTTTTGGGCAAAAAGTATGTGCCACCAGGCATGCAAAATAATTTGCCTATGGGAGGACTCAAGTTTATCTATTCACACATGCTTGAAGCCTGCATGGCTTTAGGCCAGTCTCAGTACATTGATTGGGTCTGAGATTTCAGCCTGCCTAAATGTCTGATTTGTCTTCACTGTGTAATAAGACTTCTCACAGCATTCAGGTAGTATTCACTGAAGTTTTGTGTCTATTTCATTTGTTACCTGTTAATCTGAAAACACTGCGTAGGATCTCGAGTGTGAGCTGAGGAATGTAAAGGAGCTGCTCCTTACTGTAGGTGATAGAAAGTATAATATGATGAAAGAAACTCTCCATAGGCATCTTGTTTAAGGGAAATTTTAAGTGAAGTAATCTGTGCAGCCATCTCTTTCTTATGCTCAAAAACAACCCCAGAAAACAAACAAACAAACAAAAAAGGCAGAATAATCTCACAAGTGTCCATCACTCTACCAAACTAAGAAGTGAAGACAAGTGAAGTCAGTGGTTTCTCGTGGAACAGTTTAATTCATATAGAATACTTTGAACACATATGTGGCACACTTTGGCACTATTTCTGACTGACGTCTGTAAAGCTTTCTTCACTGAATTATGGAAGCTCTGTGGAGAGCTGACGTTCCCTGTTCATTTTCCCCCTTACATTCACATCGAAAAAAAATCCAAACTTCATGTTCACAATTGTCTAATTAAATGCATAAACTGCCCAGAACATGCTGTTTTCATCTGTATGTCTGTGCATAAGGCAACACGAGGGGCAATTCTGCAAGTTGCGTGTCAGAAAAGCAACATCATGATGAAGTACTTCAAGTCTCCTTGAACAAACGAAGTTGAAGTTCTCTTACAGTAATAGATAAGGAGATTTGTTTTGTATTTCTCTACTATGGAGAATATAATATAATCATCATATACTTCTGCAATGCCTTACTGATGGCATGAAGAAAAACAAGTCACCCTGTCTTACAGGATTAGCCCACTTTTGCTCTGGGATACAGTGGCAGTGACTGATACAGACCATGGCTGTCTGCAGGGGTAAGTCCCTCCAGTTGTACTCAATGCACGATGATAATTATGACTGATTGGCAAACTGAAAAAGAAAAGGCTGTTTCATATTCTATAAAATTTTGCATATCAGGTACTATGACTGCATGAACTATTGGTAGCTAATAAAAATCCTGAGTTCAGACATACAAGCAAGCCTTTCATTGCATGAAGCAGACGGCATATGTTTGTTGGCTTGATTTTGTTCCCATTTGAGAAAGATTACAGCATAAGAACTAACACTACCCACTTTACTTGCAGTCTGATTCTGAGGGAGTGTGAATACATGCTTTTTGACTGTTTATCTGAATAATGCAAATAAAGAAGCTTTCAGATAACATCTGGATGCTCAAGTGCCAGTGATGGCACATATTGACAGCAGAGTGCATGAGACAAAACATAGAATGGGGAGCTGTGAGGCTGCAGTGAATAATACAGAAAGTAGGATTTCTCTATTAGTCATTCAGGAGATGTCTAATAATTGCCAGAAAGTACCACAGTCTCAAGAACAGCGAAACTTTCTCTCTGAGGCAATGCTATAAAAGACTGAAAAGTGGGTTGTCTAATTACTGTAGCTGAGCAGCTGAACTGGTAGAGAGCTGTGGAACATGGCTGATAAGCAACTAATTAATAAACTAGAGACATCTTGCTTGTTAGTCCCTCAAAGGTCTGCAGAGGAGCTCTGTGATGTCTTAAAAGGAGGATATGCAGATTGTGAAATCTCTGAATGCCATGCATGGATAAATGAAGTGTGAAAGGAACTAATGATGCTGGTAGCATTTGGAGTGTGAGGACACGCTGTCTGTGCATGTGAGGCAATTAAGGAACCAAGTGCCTGACAGGCAATAGACCACAGAACGATTACACTGACTGTGCATGGGTGTGTGGTACCCACACAGATAGAAACCAGCCATTGTGATATAAGTTACTGATGTGATTTCCTTTGCTGGGCTTAATTAACAACAGATCAGTGTCACATTTGCTGCTAGTTAAAATACAGATAGAGAAAAGGAATATGAGTGACTAATAGAATGCATCAAGTGACTGGTGGGAGATGCAGGTGATGGAACAACTGGCATTAATATTGGCTATTAAGTACAGTACATGGGTGTTTTGGGGATATCTAGGCAGGGTTCTTCCTGGGGACATGTCAGCGGAAGGAAAAACTGAGCCAACAACAATGATAGAAACATCCTGGGAAGTGAGAAAACCTGTGCCCCCTCCATTGCAGTTTGCTGGGACTAGCAAATAATGAGCTGTCTTTTGGTCTGTGAGCAAGCTAAGAGTTAGGTAAACAGCTTGATAAACAACAGCTAGTAAACTAACTCCAGGCTCATTCTTATTATTTCTTTTGTGTACTTGGACTTTTCCAATATATAGCTGCAGTCCTCTGTTATGCTTTTCCTAAAGCTTGAGTGACTAGAGAAAAATCCTACCTATCAAAGTGTTTGAGTACCATATTTTTCCATTATTTTTCTTATAAGATTACATTCTTCCTTCCTCCAATAAACTTTCCAAAAGACACAGGCACTTTGAACTTGTTTATTTGAAAACTTAATCCATACTATAAATAGAATATTGCTGACTATTCCACTTAATTCTGTCTTTTCTCACAGCTTCTTGGGAACATAAATTGCTGATACCAGATTAGTTGCAGGGCTCTGGGTACAATTGCTACTGGACACAAAAGATGCAGTCCCTTCCCTGTGCTGCCTACGCATCCCACAATGATTCCTGGGGTTTGTGTGGTTTTGGGTTTTTTTACCGTTACTGCCATGTACTGGAAGTGTTAGATTTTGGAAAAGAGTAATTTAACTCTGAGGCTAACATCTGAGCTACTTTGACTCTATACCTAGGGTGTCGATCATCTTTGACACATTGCTGATAGTCCCTCTTCAATATGAGATTTATAATCCTGATTTATACCCAGTTCTGATTTTCAGTGTGGATTTAAAAGTCAGTGGCCTGCACTTTCAGTCTTAAACTTCACCTTGAAGTTTCACACTATAATTTCATTATATTGGTAGGAATCTGATGCTGAGATACTTAGCTGAAGTGAACTGAAGCCCTTCTGTGACATTCCCCTTAAAGTACTAAATATGTCCATCTGCCAGAAATGCTTGATCAACTGACTAGATGATTCCATCTCATCCATAAAACCTGTTTTCTGCTCTCCTGCTTCTGGCTGGACAACATCACCATTCATTTTTTGTGAGTTTTCAGGCATTGCATCTCAATTTTCAGTTATGAAGGATATTTTTAATATCAATAATAATCTCCATTTGAATGTATAATTTCCTATATTTTGAGGAAACTGGTTTTCTGCATGCTGTTGTATTATAAACACCTTTGTATATATGAAATTTAAAGACTTTTGAAATAAAGGTCATTGTAATAAGAGGAGATTAGGTTACCTGGTCTAGAACATTTAATTGCATTAAACCTTTAGAGATGACTGTCATGAGGAAAGAACATGAGGAGTCAACTCTTAAAATACTGTTCAGCAGGATATGCATTCTCTTACATTTCCATCCTGACTTGATAAACTGATATACATAAGCTGTTCTTTACAGACATAGCTTTAAATAGCCTTGGAAAGTCTTGACGCTCCCAGACCTCTTCCTGTAAAGTCTAATATCTTACTTCTGAACAGCAAATACTTTTGCTTTCTGCCTTATGACTTTCCCTGCCCTGCAAGGATAGAGGAACCAAAATGAAATGATACTGCAAAGGGAGACAATGCTTCCTTGAATCTTTTCATTAGTTTGTTGTTAAGTAGGACCAACACAGAAGGTTTTGAGAAACTGCACTCAAAGCCAATGTTTAGCTAGAGAAAAGTAGAGCACATTTTCTTTTGGGCACTCGCTCACAGTACTTAAGGCACTTTATAACCAAGGTTGTTACAATCTTTATAACAGCACACATAGGTGCAAGATAATGAGTTACAAATTAAACATTTACACAGCATACCTGGTGCTTCACTAGAAAAAGTATGAAAAATCTATAGCAGAAACTTGTGGAGGCTTTTGCCAAGTTATAGTAGGACCTGCCATGGTTGAATGTGCATGCAAGTCACCTGAAGATGGGCAGTCCTAGAAAAAGGAAGGTATTGCTTATGGCTCTTATGAAGATGACCTTTATGAGGAGTTGCTGTCAAACACCACAGGAAAGTGTCAGAAATATCTGAGGCCTGAAAAGTCGCTAATCCCAAAGAGTCAGGGTACATGTGTCACAGATATATCAAAGCACCTTTGGCAAGGCTAGTAGCAAAATGTCAGTTGGGTCAGGACTGGAGCTGAAGTGTCAGTGCTCCTCAAGGTACTTGCAGGGCTGCAAGGCAGCACTAAAGATAGGATCCTTTGGGGGTAATTCTTAGTACAGCCTTTCCCCTTTGTACAAAAGGAGAGTTTCCTCATTAAAACTGGAAAGTTATTCTGCACTTGGAGCTACATATTGAAAACAGATTGTGCCCCTTCACTTTCTGAATCAGGTAATAGAAGTACCCTCACCTTGCTAAAAATACATTAGCCTTACCTTCAAGCAAGGCCACATTTTCACATAATGAAGTGTCCCATAGTAAAACTGGATTAACGTATTGTCCTCCCCACTCTTCTTTTATTCTGGCCCAACCATTTGCTGTGGTGCTGTGAACAGGATCAGGGACCTGATTCCACTTTAAGAGGGGATAGCTGAGAATCCAGGCAACATATTTTTAGATCTTTTGTTATAAAACAGGACCTTTGCTCTTTATTCAATAGAGAACAAGGTAAATGCTTGCTGGCAAGTTTAATGTGTTATCATTAATCATGTGGGGAATGCAGAGGAGGAACTGCCTGCTGCTGTAATGCCTATGTTAAACTTTTCCTAAACTCTTATCTGTGAGACCAACTGTTTTGTGTTGTTTGTGGGGGTTTTTTACAAAACTTGTTTCTCCACTAGAAACTAAAAGTCACAATAGCAATCTCTTGTGAATAATAGCTTGGACAAGCCTAGGTTTAAAGTTAACTACCTGTGGTGTGTTTCTTTACAGGGCAACTCTTGAATTCCACAACAGAAAATAAAACAGACAGTAAATGTGCTTGACTTCGGACTTTCGTCTGTGAATATATTAACCCAAGCATTGCATCCTTGTGCTAATGAAAAACCAGAAAGCAAAGACAACAGACTGTGATGAGGAAGAGGAGGCAGTTCAAGAAAGTAAAAAATAGCTGCATCTCCCATTTATTAATGTGTTTAATTAATATCAGAAAATATCTGTGAAATTATTATTCTAGTAACCAGCTAATGTTAGTTACCCATTCTGTTTAGGGACTGTTTTAATATAAATAGTAATTTATCTATGGATAATTGAGAATGGAAACTGGGTAACATTCAAGAATGTATGGATCTATTCAATAATATTCACCTCTTGGTTATTAAACATATAGTTCTCTATAGAAGACTTGCTGACCTGCTGGATAAAGACTCCTAAATGATTTGCAATGCTGTGTTTGTTAATGAGAGAAATCTGATCTCCATCACAAACTGGACTGATCCTTTCTTCTGTTACAAACCACATTAGATGAAACTGCTGTAGTCAAGAGCAGAAACTTTCCATACTATCTCACGAACAATGTGAAAGAAACTCTGTTTCAAAGCACGTCTTGGATAAGGCTGTAATACTAGGTTCAGTTCAGTAAGCTGAGCTTTGTAAGTGAAAGCCTGGAATTACTAATTTTGCTGCCAAGGGAAAGTTCTTATTCTTTTAATTCTGCTGCCAAAAGGGGCTGTATTGGCAGGTACTGGAGAGTTCCTGGCTGACTTTGCTGGAGACCTTGCAGTGTTACAGAAGCCACCAGCCACCCAGTCTGCTGCATATGGGACATGAACTGTGATTCACCGACATTATTGCTGGTCAATTAGAAATGCCCCCATGTGACTGAGGCCTTGATCTGTGTCTCTGCTGTGCAAGCTGGCAAATGCTCTTGCAGGTTTGCCAATTCTGAGCTGAGCTCTGTAGAGACCATTCTCTGCAGGGCTTTCACCGAGGACAATGGGGAGTTGGATTCCTTTCATAGTATGATATGGGACCACTATGATCTTGCCAGAAGATTCCTGGGAGGCTGCCAAAAAGACAGCAAAATTTTCTTTTGTTCCATTCGGAAGGAAAATAACCTGGGATTCTCCACACACACCACACTAGCAGAGTTCTTTCAGTATGTGCCCCCAGTCTTTTTAGCTTTAAATCCAAGGTTAAGATGTTGAAATGTACATGGTTCAAAGATTCTCCTGAACAAATAGCTTCTAATACTGTAAAAGTCTGAAAGCCTTAGTTTCATCTGTTCCTGTGCTTGGTTCTATCTAAGCAGCAATATGTTGAGTGACTTGAAGTGGGTCTTGAAAGTCTGGCAGTGTAAGAGGACATTCACTGCTTGAAAGAACTGAGCTCATTTGGAAGTGAATAATATAAGTCTATAAGCCCTGAAAGTTTGGAATGTGCTGGAAAAGCTTGAAGTCAGCTAGTATCAGTGTGACTTTTTACTGAGGATGGAAAAACTCTTCCCCTTTTCTTGCAAGCTATCTTAGTGAATCTGACATGTGTGGACCAGAGAAATGGTGAGTCTGCTGAGACTGACAAAAGGATTGACAGCAGTTTAAGAGTCACCTTCTTGAATATGTGCTGGAGGCAAGAACTTCTTGAATATTTTGCAGCAGTTTCTTTCTTCCTTCCCCTGGAAGTGACCAATGTCACTGTATGTGCACACAGAGTATGTACACAGAGGGGAGGAACACCAACATTATTTTTTTTCAAAGTATTTCAATGGTTTTGACTAATCTACTGGAGTCAGAGTCAAGGAAACCAGAACTAGTGCAAAAATGTGTGAAAGATGGCAGACTAGCATCTTTGTGGAATTACAGAATCACACAGAATCACAGAATGGGTAAGCTTGGGAGGGACCACAGTGGGTCACCTGGTCCAACCTCCCTGCTCAAGCAGGGTCACCCCAGATCACATAGCACAGGATTGTGTCCAGACAGTTCTTGAATATCTCCAGGGAGAGAGACACCACAGCCTCTCTGGGTGCAGTCACCTGCACAGTAAAGAAGTTCTTCCTCATATTCAGGTGGAACTTCTGTGCATCAGTTTCTGCCTGTTGCCTCTTGTCCTGTTGGTTGGTACCACTGAGAAGAGCCTGGCTCCATCCTCTTGACACCCTCCCTTCAGATAGTTTATACATGGATGACAAGACAAGAGGTCCCCTCTGAGTCATCTCTTCTCAAGGCTGAACAGGCCCAGCTCTCTCAGCCTTTCCTTGTAAGAGAGATGCTCCAGTTCCCTCATCATCTTTGTTGCCCTCCACTGGACCTGCTTCAGAAGCTCCATGTCATATATGCATATACAAGTCACCTTTCAGCTTTATTTCCCCCTCACACATACAGCCCCCCCATACGCATAGCCCATTTTTCTTACCTATTGTATTTTCTTCTTGTCTTCTTGACTTCAAATGGTGGATACGTTGATTCTGCTACTGTCAGTACAGGTAAGAGGGAAACATCTTTCCTTTAGCTGCAGGTCTCTAGTTAGTCCCAAGTCCTCAACAGGACATAGAAACAGCTTTTTCCTTCACATGCTGGTCAGAAGTCGCTTCTGCAGCTCATTGAAGATTGCTCTGAGTTACTGGGGTAGGGAATTTTTGACAAGCAAAGTAATCCACAAATATGGGTGCTAGGAATATCTGTCTTCATTACAAGTAGGGGATGCAATGCAGGAACAAAGTAAGGAGCTGTTGTATGAGTGCCCTAAGTACAATAGCATTTCATTCTGGTATTGTGTAAATGTTTGATCTGCTGCTCATGTTTTAAGGTGTGGCTTGGGCAGGTTCTACTTGACTGGGACATAAACAGGTTTACTGCCAGACATACCCATTGATATGTAGTCATTAACCCAAACTTTTGGGGAAGTTTTACATTGTGGGTGTTTTGCAGGCAGTTCTAGAAGAAGTCTTAATATAGAGAGGATACAAATCTTAGCAGGGTGTAAACTTATTTACTTCCTTTTTATGTTCTATATTTATTTACCCATTTAGATGTCCATTATCTAGAATGCTGTGAAGCCTCCAGTGTAAACAAGTGGTCAAAGAAACGACCAGTGGTCTTTCAGCAAAACATGCTTCCAGTTTCACAGGTACTTTTGAAAGACGTTTGTGCATTAAGGGTCATCCACAAAGCTGAGAAACAAGCTCTAATGCCAGTGTGGCTTCCTTCAAAAACTCTTACACTAGGAGGAAAAGGATATTCTTCTGGATGAAGAAAGGGGGATGTCCTTTTGCAGAGAAGTATAGCAGGTTGGAGAGGTTGAAGGTCTTCTGAAGTAAAGAATTGCATCAAGTGCAGCCACTAGGCTTGGAATGACATGAAAATCTTTGCTTTGCTCCAAATGTCCATTTTTATAAATCTGTGAGTTATTGCTTTGATAGTGTAGGTCAAAGATCAATCCTGAATTCTATTTTTGTGAAAGACACTCATGTCAATACTTAATATGTTGTCTTTTATATCTCATCATAGAGGTCACTTTCATTTTAAGTTATTTCTATCCCTAACTGAACTTTGAAAAGAGGTTGTGAAAGTTCTCAGCTGAAAGTTCTCAGCTGGAAGTTCTCAGCCCAGTTGTGTGCAAGCTTAAAGACTGCTAATGTGATGTTTTATCAACACAAATGATTCAGTCCTTCAAACACTGTAAAACAAGAATTTTACAATCAGATTAAGTCAATAGCTGAGAGACTAAAGGAACTATACTAACTTTAGAATAGAGAAACTACATGAAATTGAGTCAGGAGTAGCACTTCCAGACCACTACTGCTTAAACATCAGCACTATGGTGACACACGAGTGGGGAGAATTATGTGAAGTTCAGAAAGATGAAAAAAGCCAGACTAAAGATAAAGCCAACAGAGAACTAATTAAAGCTACAGATGAGAAGCAAAACAAGAACTTCCTTGTCTGTTCTATAAAGCTGACCATATCCAGATGATTACCCAGATGACCCAGAGTAACCATTTCTAAAAAAAAGTATCCTTTGTCTGTCATTGGGGGGTTTAAGATTGAAAAAGCATGAAGTTGCACACATATTAAGCTAGAACTAACCATGAAGAATAGTATAAAGAAACTTGGCTGAACAAAGAGCATTATGCATTATGGTTATCTGGTTCAAAATTTGTTTCAGTAAGATAATCCTGTTCAGTTTTCAAATGGAACAACACAAGGGTTCAGCTAGTCAAAGAAAATCAGATTTTAACAGAAACTATTCTGAGGCACTTTTTTTTTTTTTGGTGCATAAATACTGTGCTTAAAGGTGTTTGGCTTAACTCAAAAGACCACCTAACCAGAAATTAAATTTTCTTATAAAGTAGAGCCAAATATTCTATAGTAGAGGAAAAAATCAAACTCCAATTTTCAGAGATTTTAATGGATTATCTACAATACCTCATCTGTCACATGCAGAATGCCCATAATTTGCAATTCTGGTGTGAGATCTTCATCTAGGCAGGTGAAAGTCCTTGCACCACCCTCAGAGTGGGGTGTAAGTAGCTGTTTCAAGACTCAAAAGGCTTGCAAAAGCTAAGATTTCTGAAAAGTGAATAAACTATATGGAGTTCAACCTTTAAAGGACTGCTTGGTTTCAGCAGAACAAAAATGAGAGGTTCACTTCCCTCTTGAACTCCCCCTAGAATTCAGCAAGGGCACTTCTCCAGAGAGGCCAAATACTGGCCACATCTTTTCTTACTCCATGTCTGGGTGGAGAGAGGAGTCCCTTGTTGCTTGGACTTGGACTGAAGATTTGGACTACAAGGTAAGACCTAGAGTCTGAAAGGCAAAAACAGGAGTGGAAATCAGGGCAGGTAATTTCCCCACCAGTGAGTGAGTTCTGTAAGGACATAAGGAAGGCTGCTATCAGTAGTGGCCCAAGTCAGGTATATGAACTTTCTGTTTCTAATGCAGACAGCTATCTAGTTAAAAGACATTTAATTACTTACTAGAAACTCTGGGCTTACAGATATTTCTTGTATCTCTCTGCTCTTGGTTGATGCTTCAGACCAAGACAGCTATTAGCATGCTGCCTCCCTCATGTGCAGGTATCCGTATGTGCATGTCAAGATGTGTGTAACTTCAGAATCTTCCTCCCAGGCACCACTACAGATATCTGTCGAAGAACTTATGAATAAAGAGAGACCTAATGTTGACAAAAACCCCAGGGTTGTTGTGTAGAAATGTTTCTGCTTCAGGATGAGGAGGAGTGTGGCGTTGACTGGTGACACTTTTGAAATGATGACTACTTTTGGCACTCAGAGAAGTGAGGATCAGAGAAGGGAGCAGGGTATGCTCATGGCAGTCTTTTACATCCTTGTACCTCCACACGGAGCTGTTACCAAGGAAATGCCAGAGGCAACAACTAGAACAACTTTGGCAGCAAGAACTCAATGTGAATGTAGGGATTTTCTTTCTGCTTTTTCCAAGAACTCCTATATGTTGCAAGTGACCAGCTTGAAAGAGCTGCCCAGAAGTAGGGCTTTTTGGAAGCTATTACTTCACACTGTATTTCTCAGTAAAGCAATGTCTTGCTGCAGTATATGAGAGCACTTGTCTTCTACATCTATTAATAATGAAAACTCTTTAAATTTGCCATTATGACTTAATGTGCTCAAAATGGTCTGCCAGCAAACCTGCTTCTAACTGCCTCAAAACCATAAAGAATAGGTGTTCTCTTCCCAAAATTCATCTGAGTTCTGTGCTGTGGTGCACTGGAGTCAGTTGGCAGATCTCTATGGCCTCCAGCTTACACTTTGATAAAGGCTTGGAGAACACTCCAGTTTCACTGCAGTCATGGGAAGGAACTGAATGAGAGGTCAGAGTAAGTCAGCATGGTAAACTGTCCTGGCAAAAACTTCTTTTGAGAAATATCTTTGATTCAAAGCAAACCCAACTGTGCTTCTCAAATGTTTGTGCATGCCAAGGAACAGGATTTCTGCCCTTGTTTCAGCAAGATAGACTTTATGGCCATCTCTAAATCCTTTCATTTACATTTTATTTATGTAATTGAATGGTTCCTTCTATATCATGTGTTTTCTCTACTTGTAATTTCACAAATTGGTTTCCTAATGCCTCAGGCTATTTTCTATCCAAATGTTGTATCCATTTCTATTATCAAGATTAGCCAACATGCCTGATTGAAATAACAATCACAGCTGGCCAGTGCTGAGTATCTGAAGAAAAGTCTTAGAATTCATTTCTAAACTAAAAGGTAAGAAAAAGTGCTAATTCAGCAATACTTCTGGTTTTCTAAGAGTTACCAGGCATCCCATGATGTTAAAATACCACTTTTTTCCAGTCTTTAGCACTTCTTTTGAAGATTGCTGCAAGCAGACAGCTCTTTAAAGAGTTCTTCTGCCAAGTATTCAGCACAAATTGACAGAATCTTAAGACTTAATAGCTGTTTCAGGGGAGAGAAGCTGCACTGGGAGTAGAACTGCTTTTGGGAATAGAACTGCTTTTGGGAAACAAAATTCGGAATTTTGAAGAAGGGTCTGAAATCTGCACATAAATGGCAAGGTATCCATTTGGTTCCCAAGTCATTTCTTGACACAGGGAAAACGCTGCAAGGAGGGCTCTGGAGTAGTGTGGGTAATAATCCTCTTGCCCTCCCTGTCTTATTTGCTGATCATTCCCTTCCTTTCTGACAGATGAAGTAAGACCATCTTGTGCATCAGTGGGAAGCCTGTAGCTGGATAAAAGTGAGCTGAGTTTACAAACTGTGGAATAACCACAATGCCATTATTAGAGCATTTTTCTTCTCACACTAAAGGAGTCAGTCACAGCAGGATATTTGCTGAAGATTCTCTCCTTCATCTATTTATTGGATAGTTGTAGTTCCATAACTTTGGAAGAATTTCCTGTAGCCTGAACTGAGAAGCAAGTCATCAGTCCTGGATCTCCTGATGAATCCCATGAGTGTGGGGTGCTGCCCAGTAGATGATTCTTACATTTGTTCGGCTCGTGGGAAAATTACTGCATCTTTTTTTTCTTCTGTTTGCTTTTGCTTTTGCACACTGGCAGGATTTAGGGCTGTTGCAGTGACTCATCTGAACATTGTACAAGGAGGTGCTTACCTGTAAAAAAATATTAATGTTTCTGAATTATTATCAGGCCCAGTTACTACCTAGCTAAACCATGAAATAGCAGTGTATGCTTCTGGCCAAACTACAGCTCTTTTGAAACATAACTCAGCCGGCATATGTGGTATGGTAAATCCTAGATTTGAGCAGATTTGTTAGAGGGATGATTAATGGAAAAAGCTCTTGATGTGTGTTACTTTTATAAATGCCTTTGACTGAAATGTTAATGTAATGTTAATATTGTTTAGGAGCCTTAAGTAGTGATTCATCTGAACACAACTGAATAATGCACCTTTTGCAGGAGTTTCCAGTTGAGGCACTCGATGATGGTATGTCTGGAATCTCTCCACTCTCTCTGCACAGCAAATGCCAGAGCTCTCAAGGTTTGAAGGACAAATAATTTTTCCCTGCAACTTTTGTTGTAACGTGGCAAATACCGTGTATCCATTGTGCTTGTTAAGGGATCCAGACTAACAATAGTGCATTTGTTAACTGGGTTTCTATGCTTCTGGGGTTTTTTTCCAGAAATGTTTAAATGAAGGATAAACTTTTTGTCTGCTATGTTATCTGTGAGTAATTTTTTTCTATTTCTAAGTTAAAAGCCAAATTGGACTTCTTTGTCCAGCAAAGTCTTGCCACCTTGGTGACACTTTCATCTGAGGGATAACTGTCATCTTCCCTGTTCTGAGTTCCCTGTACAATAAGTCTAATCTTCCTGCTAGGTAGCCTCATATTGTAGTGAAAGTCTGATATAGTGGGAACAGGGGGTAGACACAGCACTAATATAGCCAGATGTCCCTTCTTTACTGCAGAAAAATGATGGAGCTGGGAGAAGAAAACAGAAGAGCAGTCTAAGATTCCTTTATCATATTCCAAAAACACCCTTAATGATATGTGAATCGGTTGCTATAGATGTCATCTAGGATTCCTTTAAATGTAAACTATTAGTCTGCACTGTGCCTCAACAAGCCTGTAGTGGTTGTTTACCTACCGCTTATATAGCTTTCCAGGAGAGTCATGGAAGCTTAAATGGTGCTACCACTGCATGCTCTTGTGTTATTATGTCCTTAAAGCTGAGCTGGTCAGCACTGGTGACCGGCACCACAACTTTGTGCTCCAGGCAAAGCAGCACTTTTTGTTATGTGCGGGTTTGAGGAGGAAGAAGGAATAAAAATACTTGTACCAAAACCCTCTCAGCTTTGAAACTCAGTTTTATTGTGAACTAACAGACAAGCTGAAGAAGGTGGCATGACCCATCTGTCCTCAGAAAATGGATTTCTGACTGTGCAACTTCAGTGTCAAATAATAAAAGCCGATAGATTAAGTGTATTTCCCACTTGAAAGGGACAGGCCGTTGATTCCTGTGTGAAGACAGGCTTTCATTGCACTGTTCCTTTGGAAGAACCAAGTGTAATCAAGCGTATGTTAGTTTCTGCATCAAAGTGCAAGGTAGTTTCAGGACTCTGCAGTGTAGCAAACAAAAACTTGAATCACACAGCTTATGTCTTAACTTCAGATGTGAGGAAAAGGTCACTAACTCAGCTTCTGCTTGGATCCTGCATTGTCAGCTATAAATCCCTGCACTTAGGTGTATCATCTTCAAAGAGCTTTAACTGTGCCTTAAAATGTTTATGGCAGCAGGAGACCTTCAGGCCAAGGGGCTGATGCCCACTCACCAGCAGGACACCGAGTCAGAGGAGGCCTGAGTGCAGAGACAGGCTAACTGAGCTGGAAGGTCTCTTTCAGATGAGCCATGAGTGAGAATGACTGGAGGGTTAGTCATTGCAGAATTCCTTGGTGAATGTGGCTGTGTTAATGGAGCTCAGACAGACTCTTCCTCAGCCCAGCATCTCCACTGGGCACAGGGCAATGGGTAAAGCTTCATAAAGCAATGTTTTTTGCCATCCTGGCAGTCATATCTTCTGGGTGCAAGCTCTCTGTTCACCTAATGTGACTGCTAAGTGCTCAGGCTGTGCCCTAAATTCAACTGGTGAGTCACGTAGGTGGTTCTAGGCTGTTTCCTCTTCAGCTCTGGGATGTAAGAGCACCTGGCTACTTTGTGCCCACTCTAGCAAAATGAGGGAATGTACTCAGATGAGCAACCTGTTAAGTAAATCCCATCTTCTGGAAATAGGTGGATAAAGAGGCAACTTCCTAAATGTGATAGCCAGTTGAATATAATAGTAAACTCATCAAATAGCTGCTATGCTTTCCCATGAAGAAAGCACTAGGGTGTCAAACTTCACAGAAATTTAAAAGCAACTGTGTTGTTTCTAATGACTCTTCAAACTAATATGGAAAATCCTTATATTACAAACCTAGAAATCTTTTTACTGTCTCGCTCTCAGTCAATGGCTCAGATACACCGCCAGAGGGAAGAGTTTGTCTGTCTATCAGGTACCAAGCCTCCATTCCTAGAACTATTGAAAATTTAATACTGATTCTAAGAGAGAAATCCAGCTGTTTTGATTATGAAACAGTGTTCTGCAACATGAAGTTTTCAGTAGGTTACAAATGAGGTAAATTATTTTTTGGTTTAATACAGTCTGCAAACCTTCCTTGAAACTATGTTTTTCTTTGGAAAATAAATAAATGGCTGCCCTTCCTTCCTTCCTGCCTTCCTTCCTTCCTGCCTGCCTGCCTTCCTTCCTTTCTGCCTCCCTCCCTTTCTGCCTCCCTCCCTCCATTCCTCCTTTCATAAGAACACTGCTGGCAGTTTGTAACTTTTGGATTCTAGTGCTATCTGAAATGCTTAAAACAATTTAAAAAATTAAATTCTCAATAAGATAAGCTGCAAATGTATTGTTTTTTCTTTTCAGCCTGCAGCCTAAAAGTGTATAGGTAGTTGGATGTCTCCTACTGGGATTTACGAGCGTGAGCTAGTACTGGTGGCTTTTCAGAAGCTCCGTATAATATAAACTTTTGCAAAAGGAATGCAAAACTCAGATGAGGAGAAGAGAGCTGTTAGGGTGTGTGGTATTTTAATTTAGGATCAAGCACATTTTTATAGAGAGAATCTCTACATAGTCCTCACCTGCTGTGCTTTTGTTTGTGCAGTACAGTGGGCTTGAAGCATGTGACTATTTTGGGTGAAATTAAACTTGAAGGCTCTGGGAGTGCCTCTGATGCACTTGAGCCACAAACATAGGACTAGCTGCTGGGACTAGAGTAAAGCTAGTCTGAAGTAGCAACTGCTAAAGTAGGTATGGTGTGGCTGTCTGGTCCTCAGCACCAAATTCTCTGCAGAGATTTTGCTCATTGCAGATGTTGACACGGACACGTGTTGAAATAGTCTATAAAATGTCTTTAAAGAGTCTTTAAATTGTCAAGCCAAAATTGCACAATTATACAGGCTCTGCATGCATACTAAAAACCTGGACAAATCCTACCTGTAGTTTCCTGCTCTCTCTGAAAGTATTCATGAATTTGTGAAGCCTGTGAATTTGTCAGCAGCAGCCTCGTACTGTTACAGCAGGGAAACTGGCTTTCTGCAGCTGCAAAGCTGCAAATTCCACCTCCATCTCTACTGCACATAGTGTTTGGTTGAACTCTAAAATTGTCCACTTTTAGCTGATAATCTTTTCAGGAGGAATTTTTACTGTCACTGCTTTGAGCACCAAGTTTTATTACTGACTTTTGAAATTTGTAGAGACAAACCTGGCTATGGCACCTGCTCTTGTTTCTTCTAATTTCCAAAACTATATTCTTCTTCTCCTCTGGCTCCTCCCTACCTGTAGCTGCAGAACAGCTGGTTCTTGAGTGATTTATCAAGAAGCACAGAGGGAAATATCTGTGACCCTAAGTACACTAACAGCAACATGCTTCTGCTCCAGGAAGGGCCCTAAAAGCTTCTCATCCAGCAATTTGTGAAAAAAGAAGTCCTGTAGACATTTATTTTCTTGATGAAAGTCTTGGTATAATTAGTGAGCTTAAGAGTATTGACTTTTTAAAATGTGAATGCAGAAGATGTATTAAGAAGCCTCATTAGCTGTGCTACTAGAATGAAACCTAAGACTTCACAGTGTCCTTTGCAGGATTATTTTGGTGCCTGTTCCACAGACCTTCTCAAAGTGTATCCCACAGTTGATGTTGGGTCTCTTTACACTGTACCTTTGTACACACACTGACAATGTGGTTATCATCCTGAAGCTACTTGCAAGGTAGCATAGCATAATCTTCATTTCACTGGTAAGAGTGACTTGTCTGAGATCACAGTGTAAAAAAATAATAATCTTGATCTCATCATGATTCTCAGTGGAGTTCCCTCTGTCTGACAGCTTAAACCAAAGGGATAAAAATCAAATCAGTGGAAAACTGGTGTAGCTTGTCAGCTGTTGTCCCTGCATTCACTGTGCCTTTTGAGCTTACTTCATTGCCTTTTAGGGAAATGGTTTTTAAATTTAATTAATGTGCCATTACTCTTTCCTCTTTTCTGTCATGGAAAAGCTTGAATAAATTGTGTACTGACTAACTGAACCACTTACAGCAAGGCATTGCACTCATCCAGTGGTGTGCACACTGGTATGTGCAAGATTTGAGGATGAACTTGGGGCCCACTGGGCCGGTACACCTGGGGGAAATGCCACCTTCAGCCACGAGCATGAGACCTGAAAGCAAATGTGATTCTCTTGTTCATGTTGCAAAGAAAAGTTGCCTCGTCTGTACTGCCTCTGCCTCAAGCACTTGCTATGTACCTCACAAACATATGCTTTGTGTATACATGTATGTGTGTGTGTACCTACACATTGTATTCACTTATAGGTGTGTAGATACATTTGTCTGTACTGGGTCTAGCTGGGATGGAGTTAGCTTTCTTCTCAGCATCCACTGTGGTGCTGTGCTTTGATATATGGTCTGTTGTTATCACACGGGTGTTTTGGCAGTGTGGCTGGCTTCAAGGTTTTCTTCTTCCCATTCTATCCCCCCAGCAGGCCATTCATAAAATGAATTGGGTTGGAAGGGAGCTTAAAGATCATCTAGTTCCAACCCCCCTGCCACAGGGCTATATATATTGTATCTGTGAGCACTTATCAGTCCAGTGGAGTGCCACAAAGATGATTAGGGGGTTAGAATGTCAGAGACTGCAGGAGCTGGGCCTGTTTAATGAGAGAGAATCTCATTAATGCATATTAAATATCTCAAAGGCAGGTGCCAAGAGGACGGTGCCAGACTCTTTTTGGTGGTGGCCAGTGACAGGATGAGGAGAAAACGGGCAGAACAGGCTGGAACAGGCTGCCTGGTGGAGTCTCCCTCTCTGGAGACATTCAAAACCCACATGGATGTGTTCCTGTGTAACCTGCTCTAGGTGACCCTGCCTTGGCAGGGGGCTGGACTGGCTGATCTCCAGAGGTCCCTTCCAACCCTAACGATTCTGTGATTCTGTGATATTGAGGTACATATACCTATGCACGGTATGTATGTGGCTTTATGCATACATATGTATGTATATCTACGCATACCTACATACAGACATAGCTGCAGAGGTGCACATACATGATTTTTATGTGCGCCTAGATGTTTATGTACACATACACACGCATTCCTAGGCATCTACAGAAGCTTGTTTGGTATATACGCAGGCATGTATGTTTTGCCCACACACTGACATACATATTCCGTGTAAACGTGTTTGTCTGGGAACCCCTCCGTGCTGTGTACGGACACACATCCACGCTGCGCTCACACGGCTCTCCCGGCAGGCCGGACCGGGCCGCGTCCCCATGGCAACCCGCTGGCGCTCGGGTGCGGCCGCCGCCGCTCCCCGCCGCCGGCACCGGGGAGTTTTGGGGTCGGGAGAGGGTGCCCCGACAAGTGGCGACCCTCGGCCCCTCGAAGAGAAACGCTGAAGTAGATGTAACCCCGCTAAGGTTTGTGCTTGCCCAGCATGTCCGGCGAGCTGACCGAAAGCGTCATCAAGGGAATAATCCGCAAAGTCGGACTGGAGTGCGCTGCCCAGGGACAAACCCTGTCTGAAACCTTGGTGGCGTTCATGGTAAGCGCGAATGAAGCGTTCAGGGGGTCGCGGCAGCTGAGGCTTTCAGGGGTGACCTGAGTTTTGGAATATCTTGGTTTCCATTTGCCTGCAGAAATTTTAAAGGGGCGTTCAGCGTTCAGCGACATTCAGTATAGGGTCCTAGAAACCTGAAAAAGTATTTTATTCCTCTGAAATTCCTCTGAAATGTATGTGAATGTAAAGTCCCAAGAAGACTGCAAGTCTTGAGTCCTGGAAACGCTCTGAGCTCCAACTCAGAGCTCTTTCTTAGTTTTCTTCTACGGGCAGATAAACCATTGTTTTCTTTCTAAAGTGAAAAAGATAAGTGTTCCCAAGTTTTAATAATGTTTCTTCCCACTCTCATAAATGAACAAAAAGGCATGACACATAGGTGAATGTTTATTGCAGCAGCTGTATTTATTCTTTGACATTTACCTCTTCTCTCTATTGTGAAGGATTATTTTTTTTGTTTCTCTGCTGAGACGGGGCCAGGTGGTATAAATGGGCTGAATATTTGAAGTAGTGGGCTCAGATCCCATTTAAACTGAAAATGTAATGGAATCAGTCTCAGTGTTGTCCTTGGTAGACAACTATAAGTATCCTGAAAACATTATACACTTTAGCATCTCTTCAGAGGCACAGCACTGCTGCAGAATATATTCTGAATGTGCCTGCAAAGCTGTGTCTGAAGAAAGAAGGTACTAGGTTCTTTCTTTATTGGTGATCAGCTCTTGATAAACTTGTACGTGAATGTAAATGATTCACAGTAGTACTGTTAATCTGCAATTTTTTTCCCCCCTAAAAGTGACACTGTGGCTTGAGAAAATACATTGGGCTCAAAAGCAGCATTAATCAATTAAGCAGAAAAATTTTAATGAGTAAAAAGCCTGTACAAGTGGCTGGCAGGACACCCAGCATGAACAGTAGTTGCAAACATGCGTAAAAAGCCTGTACAAGTGGCTGGCAGGACACCCAGCATGAACAGTAGTTGCAAACATGCACATATTTTCCTGCATGCAGAACACTATGGATTTTTTATCCAAATGGTAAATGTTTATACTGATGCATATAACATCAAGTGAGAAGTTTATAAACAACTATGATGGATTTTCATAAAATGTTACTTAGGAAAATATTTTCCAGGTAATTTCTAAAGAAATTGTATTTAAATATTTCTCAAAGTTTGTCTCACAAATAGATTTTTTTTCACTTATGCCTGAGAAGTGAGATTGAAACTGGCAACGCATAAAATGAAGTAAGTTTGTTTTGTTATAAAAGATTGGAATGGGGAAAAAGAATGGCAAAGAAATATTGAATGCATCTGAGATTTTTCAGAAAATAAAAGGTTAGTTGTTAAGAGGATATTTTGAGATGTAAATTAATATCTTTCTTTTGGCAATCTCAAGGTGAGAGCTGTTGTTTTAGATCCAAGAAATGGCTTTAATATGGATCAAATCCTTACAGAAAAAGATGTGCAAGATCTCATCCAGGTAATTCTGACATGATGTTGCATCAGTACTTAGCTAAGACTATGGCAGTATTTGCTACCTGTTACTGTAACTAAGATGACATGATCACTTTCAAAATTTTAGTGCTACCTTATCCTCATGGTTCTGTAGCTAAAGACTGGACTATGTGTGTGCTTCATGTAAATGCCTTATACTTATAAATGCCTTATATAGAGAGAATGGTAGTGAGGGAGCTCTACAGCTGTTGTGAAACCTGTAGCACAGTGACTGTCAGTTCAGAAGTTTCCCTAGAGATGAGAAAGAACTCACTTCTCTGACTCTCCTCTTTAGCTCTCTGTTACCAGACTGCTCGACACAACAAATCCATCCCTGAGCACAATTAAGATGCAAGTTTACTTTGATATGAACTATGCCAACCGAGGTAATTTTGAAAATATGTTTCCATAGAAGTTGATGCTGAGTTTAGAATTTAATAACTCTCTCTGTAGGGCTAGTAATGATTCTTGTTAAATGACTGTTGGCAGTAAAGCAAAATAAAAATCCCAGGAGAAATGTACTGCATAGAGTATGACGTTTCAGTATGGATGTAGTAAAGAAAAAATGTACATTAGACTTGAGAGTACAATCTTCTCATCCTGTCTGAGAGATTTCCTGAATGTAATGTATTAGATTGCTTGAGAATAATTATGCTTTCAGGTGCAGTGGTTAGCTGCCTTCAGCAAGCATATCTTGCACTGCACCTGTATGTCTAAAAGTACTCAAAACTCTGCTCATGTATCCAAAAGAAAACTCAATGTTTTATCAATATCCCTAATTGATAGATATGAGTAATCTTGAACAATCAGTTGCAGTTTTAACCAAGTATGTTTTGATCTTACAGTGGTAATTTCACATGGTCTGAGAATGGGAATGTAGAAGAAAAATGAGGTGGGGAAAATGCCTGTGCTGCAAATGTAACTTCAAATCTCAGTGGGACAGTGGAGGCTGGCTGGGAAACAGAAGACACAGAACAAGAGTAGATGTTAAACAAAAAAAAAAAAAACACCACATTTCTGTGTGGGGAAATCATGAAAATGTTTTCTTGTTAGCATGGATCAAAGCGAAAAATTAACAACACTGGGAAGCTGCTCCTAAGTCCTATGGTCTCTGTAAGCTCAGTAAGTGCAGTAAGTTTCTGAGATCCTGAGTAGTGTTCAAATTTGAGCTTGTAACATCAGGTTGGTATGAAATACATGTGTGTGTGTATGTGTGTTAGGACTTGTTGCAGTCAGAAGTGTCCAGAGTGTCAAGAGACTTGCTGCCTAATTTGGCCTAAATAGTTCTCTGGACTCTACTGGCTGATGTTAATCATGCTAATTATGTTAATCTTTAACTCTACCAGTTTCATTTCTAACAGTATGGTACTATGAACATCTCTTCCACATGCCCGTGCTTCAGAAATCTTAATCTGACTGTGGAAATAAAATGCACCCTCTGTACGAGCCAAATTCCAAAGAATATAGATAGCACTTTCTAAGTGTCCTTCTTTCCTAGCTGAATTACTCCATGAGCAGCAGCGCATTCTGGAAGGAAAACTGGCTCCTGTGGTCAGAGATATCACAGATAAATGTCCTCCTGTGCAAGAAGAAATAGAGAAAGGGTATCAAAATATTGTTAGCTATGCACTGCTGAGCTCTGGTCTGGGATCCCCTACAGATATCGAGGCTGTCAGGGAGGTAACAGGTTAGTAAACTTCTAGCTTTAAAACTGGACTTTTCTAATTGAAAAATAAAATTTCACCTTCTCTCCGATCTTTCGATACAAATGTGGTGAACTGTGATGAATGATTACTACCCAAACTGTCACTGCTCAGACTTAAAGTGGAAATTTGCCATGGATTTCCTACTTTTTGCAGTTGTTCGGGAGAGGGTATTTTTGCTTATTTAATTATTGAGGTTTTTCTTCCCCTTTGTAATGGTTATAGCTGCCTTGCAGAGTGTATTCCCCCAGACAGAGATGACTGCTTTCATTTCACTCAATAAGAAGGACAAAGAACGACAGCTGAAAAATCTTGCCATGCTAGTCACAGGAATTCGGCTGTACAACAAGGCGTGCAGGAAAGGAGGAAGGAGCATTGACGACTGTAAGTAAACAACTGCTTTTGGGCTGTGTATTCTCAGTTTTTCCTTCCTGGCCTTCTTCACTGGAGCTGCTCCAGTAATACCCAATCTCACTAGATAAACAGCTTTGACTCAGGGCCTGTAAACCTGAAGAAAAAATACATATTTGCTACGATTATTGGGTTCCATGTAGACTACTACTTTCTAGCTAAGAGGGAGCCCTAACGTGGTTGATGTGTAAAGATTATATGTATTAACGTCATGCAAATAATTTACCTCATGATAAGTTGTTCCCAGATCCCTTGCCATTAAGTGAATTAAATATGTAATGTTTGCCTTTTAAAGCACTTAATTACAATCCATTTACAAATTTCTGTTGAGTATGTGTGATGAGAATTGATAGAAGTTGCTGGGCCATTATCTGTATTCTGGTAATCTTAAAATGTTCTTGAAAATCTTTTGCATTTTGAATCTTTCTGCTTCTTTAATAAGCAAAAGATGTCAATGACCATGCTGGATTTTTTCAAACGCTGTATTCAGGGTAGGGCAAGACTTTGATATTCCTTTTATTTTCTTTTGTTCCCCATCAGCCACATTATTTCAGCAAAGTTTATAATAATCAAATAAATGGTCAGTGGAAACGTTTATGTGAACATCCATGTAGTATTGCAGCTCAATGTGGAGACTTCTTTATAAGAAAGGTCTGCAGCCCAGTTGTAGGGGAAAACTTTTTATTTTAAAAGACCAAAGTTTCTGGAATAAAGGCTATAGCACACGCCTCTCCTGATAAGAAAGTCATGCTTTATTGGAAAGCAAAGCACTTGCTGAGCTTGTGGTATTTTAAGTAAAGCAGTGTACGTAGGGAAAAAATATACCTACCATATCAGAGAAAGAAGTAAACAACTCTCTAGATTTTGGTGCTTTTTTTTTAACTCACATACCAAGCGACACATTAATGGTTTTCCATTTTTATAATACATTCTTTCCCACAAATGTCACCTTTCTGTGTTGTGGCTGTCTCTATTTTACGTTCACTGGGCCTGGCTTGCAGCATGAGGGAACCTTCAACTACTGTATTATACAAAAGGCATAATTAACAATATGTTGTGGTCTTTCTCACTGTAATATCTGTGGGTTTTGTAATTGATTGGTGTAGATAATATGATTGTTGATCCTGTTACATTTGTTAGGTCACTATAAGATGAACTTCTTTGTGCTGGCCTGTTTACATATCACTTTTGAATAGATGGAAAAAACACAGCATGAATGCTCTTAGGTTAGGAAATTAAATGGATATCTTTATGATTAAGGACAGCAGTTAGACCACTGAAGCCTTAATTTCAGTGTTGGCAGCAGTCTTGCTGAGGTAGAGCTTTGCTTTGGCTTTTTTCCCTGCATCCAAAAAAGAAAATCAGCCAAGTGCTAAGCTCCCTTCACCTGTTGTTAAACTGCTTGTAAAGCCTTTGCAAATTTACCTCCCCTTCTAGCTTGGTTAAATCTAGCCTTTCTATGCTCATGGGGTTTTGAGCAGACATACCTCAAGCCTTATTACTGCTCTGCTGCTCACCGATGTTGTTAGCATCAGAAGTTCAACACACGCAACAAAGAGCTACACTTAACAAATGTAGCTTGGCCTTCTTATTGTATTTCCTTGCATAGATGTCTGCTTAATAACACAACACATCAAAATATTCAGTGTAATAGTTGCGTGCTGTCAATAATAAAATTGTAAAGAAAAAAATTTTTATCATGTTGTATATCAGCTAAAATATGTTTTATTCACCTGTGCCATTTGGGGGAATCTGGGGTTTTTTTAAGTACTAATGCTGAACTTTAACAACTGCAAAGGCATAACTTTTTGTGCTCTATCTCTCTTCTCTTTTTAATAATAATCTTTGACTCATTCTTAGAGCATGTTAGATCTCAAAGTGCCCAGGAAATGGGAGGCCTGTTATTGTTATTACTGCTTCACAAATTAGGATACTGAGAATTGAAAATGGTGCAGATTGCCTGAAGTCTATCAGGAAACCCATGTCAGTTATAGCAACAGAACTGCATCTACTATAAAGCAGGTTTTTTCACACTCCTTGACTTGACTGTGATATTTCCACACCACTAATTCTAAATATTTGAAACTACTTGACTAGTAAGATACAGTGGTTGAATCTGGTATGCGAGTAGTTAGAAATGTATGAATATAATGACAAAATTTAAAAACCAAAATTTTATTGGAAGACTACTGTGCTCAAATACTGCACTTTAACCATTTGATAATGATTTCATTAATTCTTTTAATACGTATCTCATATTTATTCTATATGAGTAGTGCCAGCCATTCTGAATGAAGCCATTCCATCAGCTACACAGATTGTCGATGAAGGTCTTAATACCTGCCACATGCTAGCTCACAAGTACACAGCTCTGTTGGAATCCATGCAGGAAGACTCCCACAGATATATGCAGCTTAGTTCGTTTAAATTAAAAGAAGCACTTTTCAATGTGAGACAATATGAGGCCTTCCTTTGCATCGTTATGGTGAGATACCATCATGTTATATATCCTGTGGGTTTTTATTGCAGTTGGAATGTACTGAAGTTACCTACTTGTACAGGGCAGAAATATAAGAAAAATTATTCAGAAATAAATAAAATAAAATGTATCTCTAGATAAAGAATCATAGAACCATAGATAGTTTAGGTCAGAAAATACCTTTAAAATCATCTAGTCCAACCATTAACATGGGGCTGTCAAGTCCACCATTAAACCGTGTCTGTAAGTATGACATCTACACATCTTTTAAATACCTCCAGGGATGGGGACCCAACCACTTCCCTGAGCAGCCTATTCCAGTGCTTGAAACCCTTTCTGGGAAGAAATTTTCCCTGATATCCAACCTAAACCTCCCCTGGTGCAACTTGAGGCCATTTCCTGTCATCCTGTCACTTATTACTTTGGGAGAACAGACTGCCCCCCACCTGGCTACAGCCTCCTTTCAAGTAGTCATATACAGAGAGAAGGTTCCCCCTGAGCCTCCTTTTCTCCAGGCTGAACTCAGCTCCCTCAGCTGCTCCTCATAAGACTTGGGCTCCAGATCCTTCACCAGCATCTTTGCCCTTCTCTGGACACAATCCAGCACCTCAATATCCTTCCTGAATTGAGGGGCCCAGAACTGGACACAGGATTCGAGGTGTGGCCTTGCCAGGGCCAAGGGGACTATTACTTCCTAGTCCTGCTGGCCACACTATTTCTGATACAAGCCAGGATGCCACCTGGGCACACTGCTAGCTCATGTTTAGCTCCTGTTGACCAGCACCCCCAGGTCCTTTTCTGCTGGGCAGCTTTCCAGCTACTCTGCCCCCAGCCTGTAGCACTGCATGGGGTTGTTGGGATCCAAGTGTAGGACCTGGCATTTCGCTTTGTTGAAACTTATACCATTGGCCTCAGTCTATAGATCCACCCTGTGCAGATCCCTCTGCAGGGCCATCCTACCCTCCAGCAGATTGATACTCCCACTAACTTGGTGTCATCCGCAAACTTACTGAGGGTGCACTTTATCCTCTCATCCAGATCTAAAGATATTAAACAGGGCTGGCTCCAATGCTGAGCCAGCCACCAACTGGATTTAACTCCATTCACCACCACTCTTCTTGTTTGCATATTGATACTCCGCCCCAAAAGGTATGAGAGAAATAAATCATGTTTAGTTTTAGTCTGCAGACAGCCCCAAAATTTATGGAATCATATCTGAAGAATATAATTTAAATTCTTGTTTTGTTAATGAAGAGCTTTTCGTTTGTCTTTTGAGAAACTGCAAGGTTTTATTAGTCTCTCTATACTATAAAGCATTGAAAAATATTTTTTTTTCAATTCTCTTGATTGTGAAAATGTAGAGAATTGTCTATAAAAGTTACTAGTATACATGTTTGAGTGAAGTGCCTGGTTTTATACCTGAGCATTTAAGGAAAAATTTATTTTGTGGTAAGTTGGGGGGCATTTCATTCCTTAAAAGAGTTGTCTGAAAATAGTTGAATGAAGAGATACAAGTAAATACTTATTACTAAATGCTTGATTTTTTGAGTTTTATACTTCTTACCTGAAGTAAGTTCTCTTTCCAGTCTGATGCAATTACCAGTGCTCAAGAAGTTGAAACGTTGAGTGTTCAGTTTGAAGCAACAATGATGCAATTGAAAAACACAGTGCAGGATAAGATTTCCGTAGATTCCAAAGAAGTTTTTGTAAGTATTATGAATAGAAAACCCTTTTTTCTTCATTATAAGAAATTATGAAATTATTACAGAATAGTTTGCTGGTGTATTTTTTAATAGCTTGTGTTAAGAAAAAGGCTACATCATTTTCTTATTACTATAATAGCATCTGTGATTTTTAAAGGGGCAACTAAGGTAGCAGTCTCAAGGCAAGAAAAAAGAAAGGAACAAAAAGGGAGCAAAAGAACTAAATGGTATTTTACTGTAAATGTCTTTAATTATTTGCCAGTATTTGTAGATTTACAGTGATATTTTCCTTTTTTTGTGTGTAAATATTCTCTTCTGTTCCTTGCAGAAACTGTAAGAACATAATGATTACAAAAAACAGCACATCAGAGGGTGCTTCTTTAAAGTCCCTTCAGATAGCAATCCCTGTGATTACAGTATGACTCATTGATATAATTTTTCTAAAGAAACTGGGTTTCTATGATGGGGATTTCAGCCTCTTTTCCCCTCCCAATAGCTTCTGAACCTGTTGGCAAGTTTCAGTCACGTTTCTCAGACTCCAAAGATCTCAAAATATGTAATTTTCTGCACGTTTTCTGGAAAAAAGAGCGATTAGAGAGACACAGTTAGAGCCTTCCTAAGATCAAGTGTGAAATGGTTTGTGGGCTGTCTGGCCTCTGAGCAGTCAGTGAAAGCACCTCTGCACAACTGATGTTTTGTACTGTTTCACTCTGGTTGGGAGCTACAAGATATTGGGAGAAGATGGTCCCTGATGACCCTGTGAAAACCTGGGATTATTATGCTGGCATGATGTAAAGGAAATGAAAGAGAAATATGTCAGAAACCATCTTCATTAAATTTGCTTTTCATGGAAGAGCTCATTATTTTGTATGATATGTTTATCATTTTAATTCCTTGTAGTTAGCTGCTGAACCAGCATGCAGTTCATACATAGGTTATTTTTCATCATTCTAAGTTAATTATTAGAAGGTAAAAAAAAGTCTACTGTGGAGGAGGGAGGGAGGAAGGAAGGAAGATCATGTCCCCACATATACTCAGAGTACTTTTTACACTTCCCAGAAGGGCATCTGAGCTGGAAACTCGTGGGAATGGCACTTTAACTGAGGTACATCTCAGATGTGGTCTGATACTTCAATTTATGTATGCTTGTGATTTTATAAACCAGATGTTCTCAACTGGGGAACAATTTCCCCTCTTGTGCAGAGTCTCAGATCAGTTTTTCCTCTTTTACTGTTTCTTCATGGGACTTAAGTGACTGATATATGTTACCCTTTCCCCTAGAAGCTGTCTGCTGTTGTCTGCTGCCTTCCTAGATTTTTTTTTTCTCTTCAGGTTGGTTAGTTGATTTTTCTTCTCTGCTGAAGACACAATATGTAATGGCTTTTGATTTCAGGTCTTTTTCAATTAGAGATTTCTCTATTAAGACACCATTTAAGTAACTTTTCTTGCCTTCAGCTAGTTATTAAGGAGCTGGATCCTCTGCAAAGATAGAGAAGGAGGGCATTCTGCCTTTTAAAATGCATAGGATAAGGCCTATAGTTGTAGTGAACACTTGTTTTAGGAAACACAATACATTTCATTAATATTCTTTGTTTATTCTAGTAAGAATGATTTTGATCTTGCTGCCCTTCCTTTAGCTTTTTTCCTGTTTGTGACCGCAACGTTTCCACAGCATTAGTGATGCCGATGAATTCCAGAGCTGACCCTGTTGGCCGCTCTTATAACAATGTTGTTAATATGCATAAAATATGTGGTTAAGTGCGCGTTTCAGATTTGTTGACTCTCTTCCTGTAAATGCTTTCTGTGTGTTTAGATGTAACAGGACACATTTCATGTCACTGTCATTGAAATCAGCATTTGTATCTAAAGCTTATAGCCTTCTTCTATATGTGTATACACCCGTATGTCAGCATTGTTGCTGGGAACAAAAGCTTCCAGTTTTGCCCTGAACCCTCTGAGGAGGCCTGCGCCCCCTTAATCTGACACACATGATGCCCCGAGGGCTGTGGTACCAAGACACTCTGGAAACAGGGCAGGTAAAATAACAAAACCTGATAGTTTGTACGTCTAGGTATGGGTTTACCTCATTTACTAACTAATCAGGTATGTTTCTTCTGGCACTTATTCCTGTATACCTTATTTTCAGTCATATAAGTGTATGGCCAGTGAAGTGCTCAATTCCAAGCATGGTCTCAGAGTTACGTACTTGGGAAAGTCTTTGGAGTAAAATGTAGAAAAGTACCTTTCTGGCCTATGGCTCGACATGTTGGATGTATGTGCTTTGGATGTGCTTCTGATGGAAATTCCTCTTAAAATGTCCAGGAGTTCCCCTGAAATTTCTGGTTACTGAAGGCCTTGGAGATCAGCCCTGCTTTGTTCATAGCAGAGATTGTTGTGCACAGCACTTGGGTTATGCTGCGGACATAAAACAAGTCTGGTTTTCAGATAATTTTCTTTATGTTCTAGCCTCTCTTCCTTGAACTTTCTAAACTCTGGACCAGCTTTCAGGATGAAATGCTACTGCTAAGCTTCCTCACAAGTATGACTAGCAATCTCCAACAGTTCTTGGAAATCCAGTCGCAGCTTTTTCCTGAGGAAGTGCTAACATCTCTTCTGGAAGGAGTGACTGTGAAAAGTGATGAGGAAAGGATAAGAGAAACCATGGGTACAGAAAGTTAATACTTTTTTGTTTTCCTTCACTTTCCAAGATGATAAACAAGCTAATTTAATGGGGCTTTGGTTACCAGAAGTGTTTGTTTGTAAAATGGTATCTATAGGAACCAAGTTTTACACCAGGGGATTTGTAATGCATGGGCGGTTGAAAACAAAATAGAAGAATAAGATACTACCTTCCTGTTGTTGTCCCCTGTTTTTAAAGAAAACTAACTAAAGAAGGCTCCCACAGGACTGATTTTTGAGTAGGTTCTCTTTAAAGGCAGGACTAATTTTGGTTTTTGGGACCTTGGCACTGCAGGACATCCTGTGAAAACCAGAGTAATCTAGTCATCCTGTAACATTATTATATTTTAAACACCTAATGTTTTGATGCTGAAATCATTTTTTAGGAACCAGAGTGAATGTTTCTGATTTCAAGAACCAAGAATGGCTTTTTCCAGAGACTACTGATAATTTTGACCAGTTGCTAATCCAGTACCATAGTTTCTGTGCACATGCAATTGGTGTGAAAGGCCTCACCCTGCCAGGTACGCTTTGTAATTAGACATTTTCCATACTATATATGTGTACAAGTACTAGGGAAAATTTAAAGGCGTTCTGAATGCATCCTCTTACATCAAAGGTGGAGTACTGTATTTCCACGTTTGTAATTCTCACCCCAGATAACTTATCTCCCCTGCTAAGGAATTTTTCTTTCTAAAATACACAAATAAAGTACCCTAAATAGAAGGCAGGAGGGCTTCAAGAGAAAGCAGGCATGAGCAAGCAGAGGCAGCAACAAGATGGGATGGATAAATGTTTCTTCCTGCTGTATATGCATCTGTATAACCTACACTGCAGCTGAATACAGGTTTGTTTGCTGTTGTTAATGTGCTGTAATACAGCCATAGAAAAATGGTCATTCCTTCTATTTTGTGTATGTCTGTGTTGCAAACACATCCGTTCATGGCTACATCATATGTATTTTAAATAGTCATTATAAAGTAATAAAAATCTTCTTTGAAAAGAATGCAAAAGTGCACTTGATTAAGCTAACTGATCACAGGAAATTTTTTTGTCTCTTCTAGGTTCATTTGTCTTGAAAGCATGCCTTATTTCAGCTACCTCAGCCCATGTTTTCTGTCTCCCTATCCTTTATAGAACCTATCTATATAGAATTTTCTTAAGCCTACAGGGAGTTGAGAGGAAAATATTGCCATTACTTGGCAGTATGAAAGAATAGATATTTTAACAGCAATATGAATTACTTAGACTTACTTAGTATTGCATATGAGAACAACTGTCCTGAGTTGGACTGAAGGTCTCTCTAGCCCTGTATCTGATCACTGGATGCAGGCAGGGATGACCACTTAAAATTTATGAGAAATGAAGTAGGAATGATCTTTCCTTAATTATATCCTTCTCTATTCTGGCAGTTAGTGGTTATGAGATTTCCTCAGAAAAATGTTGAGTCTGTAACCTTCTGTTGAATAATTCTTCATACAGGTTTTTCATTTATCTAATTGATTTTTGAATCCATCTCGAGTTTTCCATGGGATATTCTTATTGTCAAGAGCCCCACAATTTATAATTATATATGCTATGAAAAGGTACGTCTTTTTGAGATGGCTTTCAGCTCTGGCTGGATAATTTCATCAAGTCACAATAGTCTTTCTATTAGGAAAATTAGCAGATAGTAATTTTATATTGCACACAATTCATGGTTTTATTACTCTATATCATATTATTTCTTTTCAGTTGTTTCTTTTTAATGTTGAGGAGGCCTCTTTCTTTAACCTCTCCTGCTGTGAAAGATATTCCAAGCCTCTGATCACTCCCAACTCCCTTTTATTTGTTCTGTTGCGTTGGAGCAAAATATATTATTATAAGTGTAGCATACAGGTTGTTGTAATGCTAGTTTTCTTCTCCTCCTCTGTTTGCATCCTAATAATTCATGATATTCTTTTTGTTTTTATGACTGCCACTGAGTAGTGTCATTTAGTATTTTCAAGGCACTGTCTATAATGATTCTAGATCTTTCCTGGGCAGTGATGTCTGAAGCAGAGCCTGCCACTGTCCTTGAACTCAATTTGTGCTTTCCTATTTGGCTTTTATTGACACTTCACTTTCTCTGTTAATTTATTGTTCAGCTTCTCAGCTGCTTTATCTGCTTCTCCAGTTAATTTCAGTGTTATGCCCTTTGGTATAGATGCACTGCTGATCTACAATCAGGTATTTTCTGGAGATTATAGAGGGAACATTTGTGAGCGTAGACTGGTTTCTTATGCCTTTGCTATAGATATTTTATCTTTTGCTTTTCTGAGACATGCAGTAAGGCATACAGGATGTGAACTGATCAAAAGCAGTTACAGTGACATAAAAAATATTTAAAAGGCTTTCTTTCAGGGCTTATTCTGATTTCAGAAGAAGAAGGAAGTTGAAACTGACTTGAGGGAAACACAGAATCTTGATTAAAAATGTCTTTTGTATTGGATATCATACTGTTCAGTATTTTTTTGGTGGGTTTTATTTTGGGCTAGTTTTTTCCTCTTTTTTTAGGAAATCCTGCTATTGGAATTTTGAAGCACAAGGCGAAATGTTATGTTTTCAGTACCAAAGAAGCTGCATACACCTTTGCTCAAGATCCAGATAAATTCATTCAGTTGAATGTAGAAAAAGCAAAAGAATATGCAGAGCTAATTCAATTGCTTGAGCTCCGTCATCAGTTTGAATACCTTTTTCCTCATGCACAGGTACACACTGTCCATGCCTCTTGCTGAACAGCTGTTGGGTCACTGGTTACTCTGTCCTTTCTAGAACATAAAGAGAATAGAGGACACACATCTTTAGGAAAGAAGTAAAATCATCTGCCTATCATACAGAATGCCTGAGGGTCCATCTTTTCCAGGTCTTCAGAGCACTGAAGAAAAATTTTCACTTAATGGCATTCTCACCTTATCTCTTCAAAGAAGAATATGTATGTCCAAGGGATTGTGGCAGCGATGAAGCTGTCAGTTCATAGCTTAGGAAGGTCTTGTGTCTGATGTTTCTTTTCCTCATTTTTGAAAATGTAGCTTAAAGAGACAGTAAATAAATGCAACAGAAGATAAGTCAGATACCATATTAACTGAAGTTTTAGCTTATCAGTCCATCGATGTGTTCTGGATGAGGGTGTAGTGATATCTGAGGACAGAAATTATGGAATATATTACAAAATAAAAGGGGACTCATTAATAATGAATGTGACAGTGCTACTATGTGAAAGCCAAATACTTGATTTGGATTCATAGACATCATCTGTGATCCACTGTGAATTTTAGGTCCCTAGCAGTGGAAACAGTGTAGTCTTGAACTGGCCCTTAGTGTGAAAGATATAGTTTGTATCCTGGTTCTAGCAGAGATGTAAGCACTTCTCCCAGTTATGATTTGTGATATTTAGTCCATTTATAAAGACAAACTGAAGTGCCTGCATCATAAAATACCAGTGGTGGTGGTGGTGGTTGGACACCTTTTTACCAAAATCCAATGGTTATTCACTCACTCAGGATGTGGGAGTCTGAAATTCAGCTGTGGCCAATGCCTAAAGGGTTTTCTGTCAGAAATTAAATCCATCAAATAATTAATGGTTTCTTCTTTTTTAGTGAGGGCAAGGGAAACAAAAATATTCTTGAATGTAAAAATCTTTATCCCCTTGTGGTTTGCAGGTCTCTATTTGCTTTTAAAAAGTAGCATATCCATATGCTATTTCTCCTAGATGTCTGTATTTTTCTCATTAATGCCTTGCTTGGTTTTGGTTGGGTTTCTTTTTTTCATCCAGGCCAGAACTGCAGACAAATGTTTGATGAAACCAACTGCAAAATGTGACAGTAGTACTCAAACTGATACTCATATCTTGCCTCCAACTATTGTGAGATCCTATGAATGGAATGAATGGGAACTGAGAAGAAAAGCTATAAAATTGGTTTGTATTGTTATTATCAGATTTTCATTGCTGGATAACAAAGCTGAGAATAAATTATTCTAAACATTTGTTCTTTGAAAAATAAATCCAATCTTTTATTCAAAGACATAAACATTGTTACAACCAGCTGGATATTTTTTTTCCAGGTAATTTCTCTCCTTACTTCTAGACTTTCTTCTTCTCTCAGTTTTTCCGTATTTTTCCTCATTTTTTGACCAGTGCTTCCACTGCTATATCTATTCGTTCCAAATTTTTCAGTTGCCTTTTTTATGTAATAACAATTTGTTGTTTAGCATCGAATATTAAAGTTGTTTTTCTGCACTCAAATCAATTCAACAGGTTGAAGATACTACCGTATAATTCCTTTGTAAGAAAAAAATAATAGTGGTTGCACAAAGGTTTGGGTCACGCAAAACTTTATTGCAAGTTGAATAATTTATATTAATATTTGTCACCATGAAGTAAGAGGAAGAAAAATGCAGTAATTGGCAGGCAGAATGATAAGGAATACCTTTGGATATGTTTGACCCTACAGAAGCTTTCTTTGAGCTAATTTTTCATCTTTGAAAGGTATCAAAGCATGAGGGCCTTTTTTTTAGATTTTTGTTAGATTATTTTGGTAATGAAACACTTTATATTTTATCCTGGTTCTGTGTGTTCACTAAAAGCAATTCTTTTTTTGAAAAAAGAAAAAAAATTCTTCTCTCATGTAGGACCAGAGAGGTAAGAAACAGAGCCAATAGGTTTTCTGCTGTATATGTAAGCCAGAGGAAATGTCTGTTATACTGTCATGGCGATTTTCTGATGGATTGGAAGTCAGAGTCCATCTGCAGAAGGTTGACTACATACATAAATAAAAGCTTTTCAATCAACAGCATATATTTCCAAAGCTTCTTTCTAGGGTTTGCCAGCACACACATTTGTCAAGGTTTAGCACCTGATTTTCACAGTTCAGTCAAAATGAACTTGTACGTACAGGGAGTATTGCAGTTACCAATATCAACTGGACACAGATACTGCAGGGTTCTTTTTTTTCCTTCTGTGAACAGATGCCCTTTGGAGGCCTGTGGTCTGCTGGGCAGCCTATTTCCTTTCTGGGTATTTTTTTGCCATCAAATCTCTAACATTATATAAGGAACCCAAAATTTTGGACTGAGGAGTCTTCCCACTGTTGACTGGCTTATAAAGGATTCTAAGAAATAGTTTTTACTGAGGTGTATAAAGAGGCCAATTAGGTTTACAAGAGGCCTAACTAAAAGCCTCCTTTCCTTCTGTAAAGGACAAAAGTACCTAAATAAATGTAAGATGTGATCAGTGGTTTCTCTTTAGCATAAGCAGAAGTGGATGTTTCCCAATAGCTGATCACAAAGACCATACGCAAACAAATTAGTCTGAAATATTTAGAGAAAATACTTTAAAGTACTAAGGGTATTTTAGCCTCAACTGTCCATATGAGAGATTAGTGATGTGAAGTTGAAATAAAAAATCCCAGATGCCTGCAAAAGTGTTTTCTCTACAGTAACTGGCAATATGGAGGTGATAAAACATTTAGAGTCAAAATGCTAAATGAACAGAAATAGTTTACCAGTGCATTGGTGAATTTGATAGGGGATCATTGGACATATTTGCTGTTTTTGTTAGAGGATGAGCTCAGATGCCTTTGTTTTTTTTTCCTGTTGTTCATACTTAGCCAGAAAAGTTGTAGTGGTATGAAATGTTAAACTATTACTTTGTTAATACACCTATATGCTGTTAGAAGTAAAATTTTCAGCTCACATATGTTTCTGTGTGCAAGCACAGTTCCTTGCAATAGCATACATTCCGTTTTCAAGAGGTACACTTAGTAGAGAACCAGTATCTCATGCTCGCTCTTGTTTTAATTGGCATTAAAGCCTTCAGAAAAAAAGACTTGATATATTGTCTTTCTTCACATGCCATCTTATTGTTGTTTTCTGTATGACTCTGCACATAAAATTCAGTTGTAGATTAAGGTACCAGAATGTGTCTACAGGCAAGTGTTTCACCTTCCATTCAGCTGACGAGAAACATCACTAGTGGAATCTGGAGAATATTTTGACTTGCCCTGATACAAACACCAAATCTGGCCAACTTTATCACTCTCCAACCTCCACTGATTCCAGTCTCCACTAACTGGAATGGACTCCAGGGACTTACTCACTTGTAGGGGTCTGAATCCCACCACGTGAGATTGTTTGGTATATTTCAATGACAATATTGTGTCATATGATTTACAGTGTTTTACATAGTTGCTGACACAGAAGGCTGAGTGTAATAAGGAACACGTTGTTGTTTCAAGTGCTGGCTTTGTAATATTAACAGTTTGTGAGAAGTGGTTTTGTGATTCTATCAGTAGCAATTCCTGTGACTAAACAGAGTTTTAATCATAAATTATCTTAACTTTTGCCCCTTGTCAAGGGGTTAGTGAGCAATGTCATGAAAGAAGGCATTTTTCCCTTTTATCTGATGCTTTGTGACACCGACCTGTAAACCTCATTACATTTTGTAGAAACTAGACAAATACTGGAAGAGCTTACCATAAAAACATTTTATTCTAACAGAAAAAAGCCTTCAACACAATTTTCCAGGACAATGACCAGTGGAAAATAGGAAATTGTTAAGAGACTCACTTAAAGTTGTGTTCTTACACAACTTACAGTGCTGTTCACACATCCTGTTAGTTCAGGAGTTATCAAATCACAGTCACAAACGTGTATAGACAGAAGGACAAAGTGGGCCGTGTTCCAGGTTTGTGAAGCCCATAGATGTAAAACAGACAAACACACCTAAGTATATGCTAGTGCTAAAATGTTCAAACACAATTTTGCTTAATCTGATTATTTTTCTGTCTTTAGGCCAATTTGCGTCGCAAATTAACTCATGCCATGCAGACTGATCTCAGCCATATGAAAAGAGAGAACTTCACCCAAGTGTACTTGCCAAAAGGTGTCGGCACCCAGACCAAGCGTGACAACTCCAGCAATGTACCCAGGCCACAGATTTTCTTGAAAGGTCTCCGAGGACAATCCTCTCCTACTACTCATATGGTCAAAGTAGACTTAACAAGAGCAGTAGATGAAACCTAAGTGGAAATGAGAAACCTAAAGACACATATTGAATGTGTATATAAAAATCCCTGAATATATCTGAATTAAGGTATTAAAGATTTTGCTGTGTCTGTTGATTCCAGGAGCAGTTGGTTTGTTTCATTTATCTTATCTATTGTGGCTGCTGACTGGCCTTAGGTGATAGAAATTATAAGCCTGAAGCACACAGATTTCAAACAGCTTTTTGGATCAAGATGTTCCCATGGACTTTCACCTAAACTAACATTTAAATGTGTAGTGTATGTTCTGGGATTTTCTTGAAGTTTTAGTACAACTTTTGCTTGTTGAAACGCTGTCATTAAGTGAAATAAGAGTCACACATTTGTCACACTCCAGCCTTAGACCATAATTGTCAGGAAGGTAAAACCAGTAAAATAAAACCAGTCTGGGTCCTTGGACCTGCCCGTTTGTGCTGGTGTTAACCCAACCCAATGAGTGTAACCCATTGCAGGGACGTTGAGAAAAGGGAATCTATTTTGGATTGCTCTGGCAGTCCTTTGGATCTCTAGTAATTTCTGTAATTGCTGGCTAAACAGTGTGCTGGGAAGCACGCTGCAAACCATAGGAACTTCAGGGCACCTTTTTGAAAGCTCTGTTTCGTTTGTGTTTGAAAAACTAAAACAAAACAGGAAAAGATTTTTAGCTTTATGTCATTGTGGCAGGGAAATATGTGCCAGGCCTGATCAATGCAACTGCAGCCAGTATTTCTGTATGTGAAAACTCGCATCATTTGAGCTTTAAGATGAAACATCTCAAATGGAAGCAGGGGATACTTCAAATCAGAGATTCTTTTCATGACAACAAAGAGCTCCACAAGTCGCTATCTGCAAAATGTCCAGGTGCAGAACTGTGATTGCATAGGGTGTGCTAAGGTTTCTAAACCTCTCTTTTTTGTGTGCTGTGTGGTGCAGTGTGGTTTCCTGGTCATTGTTACACAAGCTTGTGACAATGAAGCTCGAAGATTCAAGCTGCTGAGTGATTTTTCTAGGGTATTGTTCAGGACAGCATTCTCTTTTTTTTTTTAACTGTTTCCAAGGTATCTGGCTTCACTTTTAAGAGTTATACAACTGGGACAAATCCACAAAGCATTATTAAAAAAACCAAAGAAGCAGGAGTGGAGCACTAAGAAAGAACTTGGCTAAATGGTTTTTCACTAGGTGATTTTATCTTTTGGGAAAATAAACTAATCAGTAGCAGCCAGATGTGCTGCTCTTCCATGTTTTTAAATTATGAGCTGGCACCAATGAATCGATTTATTAATAAAAATTTGAATGCGATTACCAGCTGCAGCTTATAAAAAAAGAAAAAAAAGAAAAATACCCTACTGCTGCTTTATTAAACCCTTCCTGTTGCTGTGATCTCTCTATATTTTTACCATCATTCGCTTTGAGGCTTTTAAGTCACAGTTTTTACCAGCAAACTGGTATTTCAGTTTTATTATTTCAGTTATACAGGCTGCCCAGGGAGGTAGTGGAGTTCCCTTCTCTGGAGACATTCAAACCCCACATAGATGTGTTCCTGTGTCACCTGCTCCAAGCGACCCTTCCTTTGGAGGGGGGTTGGACCGGATGATCTCCAGAGGTCCCTTCCAACCCTAACGATTCCGTGATTTCAAGAATCCATAAATATATTTTATTTAACAGAAAACCGATGAGTGAAAAATTCCGTTCCTCCTACTGTGTTCTTTTTCGTTGGGGAAATTTTACTGCAGCGTTGTAAAATACTGGGGAATACAATTGTAACCCACATCGCAGTTCTGGCGCTGCAGAAACGTGCCGGTACCGAGGAGCTTACTCCTGGCAATGAGAAATACGCGTGTGAGATTCCTGGGTGTTTACTGCCAATAAAACAGTTCCGAAAGAGGCCGGGTGGAGCAGGATTGTACCCAGGATATCCAGGCGGGAGGGAGCCGACTCGATGGTGCGGCGCGGGCGGCGGGGCGCTCTGGGCGGCCGCTCTGCTCTCTATGGTGCGATGGGAGGAGCGGCGGGGCACGGCGGGCGGCTCCGGCCCGGCGGTCCTGGCGCCTTCAGCGAGCACCATGTCGCCTCCGAAAGGTGAGGGCGGCGGCGCGGGGCACCCGGCGGGTTCCGCGGCTCGCAGAGGGCGACAGGGCCGGAGAACGGGGACAATTCCCACCCCCTGGCAAGAGGAAGCGCGACCCGCGCGCCGACGGCTCCCCCCTTGCTCCCCCGCGCCAGAGGGAGTGGAACTGTCCTCCCCGCTGCGGGCTGCGGCGCCGGGCGCCACCACCGCGGGCTCAGGGGGAGGAAGGAAAGGGCTGCGCGGGGTCGCGCCGGGGAGGGGCTCTCCCCGCCTGCCTTCCCGGCCCCCCCGCTCTCCTCCCGCTGCCCAGCCGCTTCTCTCCGCAGTGTGGGGCCGCTGCTTCCCGGCGTGTGGGCCGCCGGTGCTCTCGGTTCGGGGCTCTCCGGGGCGCCTCCGCCTTCAGGATCAGGGGCAGCCGCGTCTCCCCCGCCGCCGGTTCCGTCTTCGGGAGAGTCCGAACGTGGCGCAGCATGTTTGGGGCTTATCCCGAGGTGCGGGTGGTCAGTGCTCAGGGACATCCCCTGCTCCTACCCTGCGGGCACCGCCGGATCAAGGTGTCTGTTGGGCTATGCTTAGGCTGGACATTAGGAGGAATTTCTTCACAGAAAGGGTGATTAGACATTGGAATGGTTGCCCAGGGAGATGGTGGAATCACTGTCTCTGGAGGTGTTTAAGGAAAGACTGGATGTGGCACTTAGTGCCATGGTCTAGTTGACATGATGGTATTTGGTCACAGGTTGGACTCGATGATCTCAGAGGTCTTTTCCAACTCAGTTGATCCTGTGATTCTCTGTGATTCTGTGTGCAACGGGGCCAGAGCGCCGGTGGTCCCAAAGCCAGAACCCTCGAGCAAACCAGGAGGGCTTAAATCCATCAGGAAGGCAACGCCTGCCCCTCTGCTGGCTTCCCCTATGGAGAGCCTTGCACAGGGCTCTCTAGCTCTTGAGGCCGGGAAGGGTGAGGAGCAGGAGGGATCCCTGCAGTGTGTGCCAGGCACCCACTGCCCCAGGTGCCCAGGCAGAGTTGTGCTCCCTATGCCAGGCTTGGCCTTGGCTGCATCCCAGGAGCCCTGGTGGAGCCGTTAGATGAGTTGTGGAGATGTGTGGGAGGCCCGTGCTTGTACCCTGAGGCTTTTGGCCTGTCTGGTCCCTTTTGCTGGAAATCATTTCATCCAAGTGGGATCTACAGGGAAAGAAACAACAGCTTCTTTCAGCTCTTTCAGCTCTTACTTTCTTTAGGCTGGTATAAGTTCAGATTTGTCAGGAGAAGATATGGGTGCCCCAAAGGTGCTTTCCTTCTCCTCCCTGTGCTGCACTGGTACTGATGCAGACACGTGAGCCAGGCTGGAGAAGTGTCGAAGCTGAAAACTAGCTGCAGATAATAATGGCCAGTCTTCGTGAGCGAAGATTTGGGAAAGGTCATTAACCCTTCGAGCCTGCGCAGTGGATTTTTTTTTAGGTGAGACACAGTGTGCGCTGAACTGAGCCCACCCTTTAATCCTGAGGTTCATCTGCCGGGGCCGAGCAAGCTTGGACAGTGGCAGTGAGGTCCTCAGAACGTAGGTTTGTTTAGAGGGCCGAGCAAGCTTGGACAGTGGCAGTGAGGTCCTCAGAACGTAGGTTTGTTTAGAGTGACCTTCTCTTAGATGGATTGCCTTACAGGGCTAATGAGCTCCATCTGCCCGAGGGGCTGGGAATTGAACCCGGGTCGCAGCGGTGAGAGTCCTGCACCCTAACCACTAGACCACCAGAGGCCCCTTAGCTGCAGATACCTTTTCACATAATGCTAGAACTATCCGGTCTAGATACTAGATTCATTATGTCCAAATTATGCATTTGGTTTACCTAAGTTTGCAAACCATTGCCAAATTGGGACATTTATTTATTTTTTTAAATAGTAGTTAATATAGGCAGGGATTAAATTCAGTTTTAGTTCGTGTGTCAAAACACAGTGTTAATACGATATCTGTAAGCACTAAAACATCACTAGAAAATACATTTTTGTAAAACTAGACTGGGTTAGTTATATTTCCTGGTTGTTATGCCCTTGGATTCCCACTGCCCCTCCCCACAATCCAAATGTAATTTAAAAACTGGATTACAGCTTGTAAGTCTCTTCTAAGCATTGTTAGTCCAAAAATTAATTGGCTCTACCTTTTAAAAGTGGTTACTGACGTGGGTAAGATTTTTATCTATAAGGAAGTAGCTAATTTAAATGATTGCAGCAGCAGCAGGTATTAACTGTACCTTGCAGAAATGTTACACAATTGAAGACATTGCTGGCTTGAAAGAAACATGAACCAAAACACTGGTTGCACTGGATTCAGCAACTCATTCCCATATTAAATGAGCAAAGTTGTTACAAATCTTCTTATCTTGTAGCTCATTCCCTGTTCAGCAGAGGAGCATAAACTTACAGCAATTAAAGTAAGTTTTTTTAGGATGTTCGGAAAACAACAGATAGTGGCCCAAAAGGTGCTGCTGAATGACCAACATCCACAGGACAGGTGCCAAACATAACAAAGAATAATCTACCAGTTTGAAAGATAGTTTTGTAGAAGCCACACATTTGCTGATGTGTTGTGGTCGTGCTTCTGTGCAGAGAAGTCTGTTTGAAGTCGTGCTCTTTTCTCTCTCTTGGTTCAGATGCAGGATTAGCCATTCTCTGATGTGGGACTGAACTGGCATAGCCTGGCCGTATCTACCCAGTGGAACTCTCAGGCCTCAGAGGAGTCTCGTATGAAAAACTGCCTTGTGCCAGTAGACCTGGGACAGACTAACTCCCAAATTTTGCAGGATAGTTGTTGGCTGAGGGCAAAACAGTTACAAGAATTGCTACTGTTGTAGGACTGTAGCAGTGGGGAAGGCAGAGGGGATAATGCAGATGATACGTAGTCCTTATGTGGTTTGGTTTACTCAAGTAACCATAACCTTAGTGTTTTCCACCGTGAGTTTTTCAAGAAAGCCCTTTGTGTAAAGTCCCATCACCATTCTGAGCAAAACTCTTCCTTTACTAAGTTAGGTGGAAAATAGGGCTGAAGGAAATGCTGCCTTAATTGTTAAGATTTGCTAGACTGATTCCCTTCTTTGCTGATACTGAACTTTTCCTCTCTCTTTGCTTTTGCTTATCTGCCGGTTCTCTGTTAGACATCAGTATATTACGTGGAGAGGATCAGCTGCCATTTCAGAACGAGCTCCTACTGTCAGCTAAAGAGCAGGAAAGCACAGAAAGACTTTTTGATTACTATTAGATAGATATTAATGTATGATTAATTTTTCTAGAAGGCAAGAGAGCATCTTATTTTCAAACACCTGGAATTCCTTTGAATTTCAAGCTTCTTTGAGAAGGCTTTAAAATTTAACTAAAACTTTTTTATGGGAAGTGTTTCCCAGCATTGTAATTATTGTATGCTGCCAAAGTATGTGTTTGTTACAGCCCTCCCCCCATTTCAGTTCTTAAATTAAAATGAGGGCCATGCTGAGCTGTCATCTCTGTTTTCTTTCAGAAAATGTCAGCTTACTGTTCAAGCTGTACTGCCTCACAGTGATGACCCTGGTGGCTGCCACGTACACGGTCGCATTGCGGTACACGAGGACGGTGGAGGCAGAACTCTACTTTTCAACAACGGCTGTGTGCATCACTGAAGTTATCAAGTTGTTCTTGAGTGTGGGCATCTTGGCTAAGTAAGTGTGGGAATGCTAATCAGTACTTTGAAAACAGGTCCTTGCTGCTAGCCTCAGCTTCTCAGGTGCTAAAGTGCAGATACAGCTGAGAATGTGGCTGGATAATCACTGCTGAGGAAGGGTAATTTCAGAATGGGTTAGTGACCTCCTCAACTGAAACTGCTTTGCAAACAGCACAATATTCAGGTGTGTCCTTTCTGCATATTTTCTAGTTTTGTATGCTTTGGAATCGGTTCAGAATGTCAGCATGAATTATCCACAATCTTTTGGGTCTTTAAAATGTTGGTGTAGATGAAAGTTGGACTGTGAGCCATTGTCTGTTGAGTTACATAAAATTTAAAGTTCCTACTCATAAATTTTCCCAAACAATGTTATGGACAGATATTTTGCTGTCTCTATTAATCTGGCAAACCAATGCTGAAAGACTCTGGACAGAAAATATTAGTTTCTGTAATCCAAGACTGCTGCCAAGAACTAGAACCTTAGTCCACACGTAAGCATCTGAAGTAGAGAGGCCATCAGTCTGCTGTGTTTTCTCTCTGCTTCCCTGTGCTACATCCTTCCTAGGAAGACTCTTTATATTCTGGACTGGTCCAAAAGCCTGGTTCTTGCCATTGTGGTAGAATTTGTTCTTTTAGCGTCTCTGCCTGTTTTGTTGTGGCTTTTGGTACATCAGAAGTCTGGCTGTTATATGCTAGAGGAACATGAAATCACATGATATACTTCAGATCTTCATCAGATATTTTCAACTTAATATCCAAATGGCATTTTATTTGCTTTAGTGGTGAGACAATATCTGAATTTGGTAAGGCAGCTGTGGCAAACTGTCTTTTGTTTAACTTTTCATTAAATGGAAGGTGTTAAAAAAGGCAAGTGTAAGCAGTGGCAAATTTCTATTTTTATGCACCCTGGGCTTCTCACTCTGTCAGCACAAAATGCTGGCAGAAGCATCTCTGCTGACACGTGGTTGTGCTGTGGTTCTCACTGTTGTGACCAGTGTGGATCCCACCTGCTCTCTGGAGACTATAGCAGCCTGTCTTTCCCAATGGTGAGGGACCTGTGGGTGGCATTTGGTAGCCTCACCTGTGTGTATAATTTGTCAAATCTTGTGTACTTGGGCCCCAAGCTATTTATAGTATAGCAGAGAGGCCTAGTTCAGCAGTGTAAGCTATCCCTTTTGTTAAGGGTTTGTACGAACAGTCTTTTTGCTTGAAATAATTAAAATCAAAATTACTTTTAACTCAGAAAGAAGTCTGTTTTGTTTATGTTTTTAGAACAGCCTTGCAGAGCCAAAAATCCATGTAGCCCATCATTCTTCCTTTGGCAGCAGTCAGCAGAGGATGCTTAGAACAGAAGTGTAGACAACAGGGAAGCACAGGCTGAGCTTTCCTTAACTGGTGGCAGAAGCTTATGGAGTGCCCATCCTGGATGCTGTGTGCACTGTGGCTGTAGTACCAACAATCCTGTGCTCTGTGTGATTGTCCAGTTTATTTTTGAAGTGCTAGTCCCTACTGTATCTGTGAAGTGACTTTTGCAATTTAATTACATGCTATATGAAAAAGTACTTTTTAATAAACACCTTATCTAGCAGTTTCACTGGACTCTGTTGTCTTGTGTTGACAGATGTCATGAATAATCTTTCCTCCTTCATTTAGCTTTTCATATCTCTACAGATCTGTGTTTTCATCACTCATTTATTTTCTGAGCCAGGAGTCTTAGTTTAATTTTACTGTGATCATCCTAGTACCCATCCCTACAGCATTTCCAGTATAGTTACATCCCTTTTGAAACAGAATCCAGAGCATGCTTGTATTCAGGATGGGAACATGCCGTGGCATTAGGCAGAGGGGTGAAGGTGCTTTCACTCTTGGCCTTGGTTCTTTTCCTGAGGATTTGTAGCATTCTGCTGATTTCACTCAACACAGCTAAACCTTAAGCTGGCATCAGCAGAGAGCTACTCTCATAATTTTTACAGGTGCCCATAGCTAGATTAGAGATGGTTCTGTATTTAGGGTTGTCATTTCCTATGGTTCTTTCTTATTTATTGACAACCGAGCTTTGTTTACCAATTAAAATGGGAAGAATCTGATTCACTGAGTTGTTCAGAGGTTATAACATCTATTCTGATCTGGTCAGTAGTGGGGTTTTTCTTTCCGTAGTTGAGATGGAGATGGGCACCAGCAGACACTGTTCATCAGGCCATGTTCACCTCTTCCCAGTAGGATGTCCTGCATGCTGGTGGGTCCAGATGCTCTTCTTTGCTGTCCAGGTAACTGAGCTGTTTCTCAGATGGCAAAGGATCCGGTGATTTTTGCTTAGTGTAGTGAGGGACTCTTTGGCGACTATTGAAAGTTTCCTTTTGGATATCACATATAATTGAGTATTACTAGCAAACTTGGCCAATTTCCTAGTAACCTAATTTTTAGACCACTTATGAATATGCTGAACAGCACCAATTCCAGCATAGTTTCCTTCTATGTCTCCTTTACAGCTTCCTTCAGTTTTAAATCCTAACCAATTTGTCTCACCCAAGGCAAGGTGCCTTTGTAGTGTAATAACCTGTCAGAAGAGTCATCTGTTTCTTCTGTACAGCAGGATACATTTGGGTGGGTACCTGTTCTTTCTGAAACTGCCAGCATTGATAACTGCAGTATGCAGGATACTGGAGTACAACTCTTGCATTGTTCTGCAGAATTTGTTTTCTTGCACATTATTACATGATGCCTTCACTGTATTTACTTTTAAGGTATATCCCAGAAGGCACATTGAATGCATGAATGCCAAAAGATTGTCTTTCAAAAGAGAAATTTATGATAGTTTAGGCTGTGTTAGTTGTTAACTCGACTGTACTCTCAATTTATCGTACTTAAAGTCCTGCTCACCATCAGGTAATAACACTTTCTACATTCTTATCTGGTATATAATTGCTTAGCAATGGATGAAGAAACGTAGAGCTGATTTGCAAACTCTGATTTTAACTTCACCTTTTCTAACAAATGCATGTTTCTGTTGCAGAACAGATTGTTATTAGTATCTCCCACCTATTCATACCCATGAATTGGCTTTAGGTACGGGGTAGTGAATTTATGAAAGGGAGAGTGGCTTTAAACTGAAGGAGGGTAGATTTAGATTAGATATTAGGAAAAAATTCTTTACTGTAGGGGTGGTGAGGCTCTGAAACAGGTTGCCCAGAGATGTGGTGGGCATCTAGAAGTGTTCAAGGCCAGGTTGGATAGAGCTCTGAGCAACCTGGTCTGGTGAAAGGAGTCCCTGCCCATGGCAGAGGGATTGGAACTAGGTGATCTTTACAGTCCTTTTTTTTTCCAACCTGAACCATTCTACAAAGAAAATTGACTATGTTTTTAAATTCAAATCTAGACCAACTTCAAGAATGCTGAATTCAAACTAGATAATTTTTTATTTTCATATCTGATATTGCAGTGTACCTCTTTGGGCACCTTATTTTGCATTATCAGCTGTACATGGAGACTTATTTTGAATTCTTTTTTGATCAAGTAGATTTAAATCTATATCTGCATGATCTTTGTACTGAATTCAACTTACAGTTGGAGATTCTTGATAAGTGCATGCTTCAGAAAGCACATCCACTGCACAGATGAGCTATTAGATAGTCTTCTCAAAAACTAAAGTGAAGATGGTGGTTATTAGACATGTGTTATTCTTTATTGCTGAAATTTGATGCTAAAAGTGTAAGGAGACAGAAACTACTATTGCTGCTGTGATTTGACTTTAAATGTGTGATCAGCTAATTCACTGAGCATGGTCTGGAACAAAAGCAGGTATAGTTTAAATATAATTTTCTTTTTTGACAGCCTACCTCAGTATCAATGAATAGAAGAAGCTATTACAGTGTGGTATTTTTTGACTTCTTACTTTCATGGAGTAGAACTATGTCTGTGCTAATTATATTTTACTTATAGCTAGACATTTGAGATAGAAGCACTTCAGTCCAGCTGTACTTGGGTATTACCAGGTTTTCTTATACATCTTATCTCCCATTTATAATAATATAATATATTAAATTTACTGAGGAATAAGTAAACAAAAAATTTTGCCTATAATATCAATGGCTCATAACATTTTATGCAGTTCTGTATCTACTGCAGCTAACTGTGGTGAGCTGTAGCATGAGCTCTCCCCCTTGTATTGCAAACTTTGCTTGAAGTGTCCATAGATTTCCTTGTCATGATTGTTCCCTCTGGCCAGACATGTCTTGGCTTCTACGTGTGCTCTCTCTTATGGCAAAATGACAAAAAGAATCCCTTGCAGCTTCCCGTGTAAAGACTGCTCACCCTGTACAGGGGGGAAAAAAGAAAGAAAAGGAGGTATAGGTGCAGGTATATGCTTGTTGTGAGGCAGGGAAGAAGGTAAGGAAGGAGAGAAACTTCGATGGAATGATAGTAAGAGGTAAAGTCTAAAAATCTTTGGAGAGGAAAAGTTTGAGAACCTGGAGCACAGTGTCAGGGGTTGGTCAGGAAAGGAAAATATGCCAAAACAAGGTGGTTAATGAAAGAGTCTGGGGCATAGAGGGATTGCTAATTTTATTAACTGCTCATAAGAGTTTGGGACAGATAGATGATGAACATTTGTGGAAAAAGAAGCTGGGACATGGTTGAAGTATGGGGAATTGGACTTCTGGAGTGCTAAGGAGGTTGTGAGCTATTTGTTCATATCTGTGTGCAATAGAAGCACAAGGAGAGTTAAATTTAAGAGCAGTACGGGTTGCAAGTTGAGAGGCCTGTGTGAGGACAGGAGTGATTTTGGATGTTGGTATTTGTTAGTGGCCAAGCAAGAGAAGATTGGAAAGGAGGACCATGGGACTTGCAGAGAACTGGGGAGAGGACTGGAGCAGCAGTGACAAGTAAGCAGCAAATGCCAGATTGATGTACAAATGATAAGGGAGAACTAGGAATGCAGAGGTCTGATGTAAAACCTTGGTAGCAAACCACAAATGGGGACAGCAGCAAGAAGCAATATATTCTTTCCCATTGCCTGCTCTTTCACACACTGTAGTTACCTGAAGGAGATATGTGAAATGCAAGGCCACAGGGCCACCACATGCCCTGCCAGACCTCTTCACGTGTGTGCTGGTGCTGGTCCAGCATCTCCCACAGCACATGTGAGAAGAGGAACCCATGGCTGCCTGAGGAATGAGAGATGTTTCCAGCAGAGTACTGTGGAATGGTACAATCCTTTTTGGCTGTACTGTGAGGCCCAGTTTAAAGGGGATCTGGAAAGTCATGGACATTTGACATCACACACAGTATAGCCAATTGAAAAGGGGAGATACGAACCATATCCTTCTGTTCCACTGCCTGTATTGACCCACTACCTTTAGTAACTTACTGTTACAGTATTCATTGTGGTTGTTTACTTTATAACACATTAATGGATCTAACTTCTGATTCCAGAAGGGTTTTCTACTTGTTGAAAACCTCACTGGTTTTTTGCCAGTTAATTTTTTTTTAATGAGCAGAAGGTACAACTGATTGTTGAGAACACGTTTTTAGCCTTCCCAACGGATTAATTGATTTGATTTCTGTTTTAAAATACCAGTTTAAGAGAGCCCTCTGTTATGCTACTATTGTATTTTGCAGAGAAACTGGAAGCCTGGCAAGGTTAATAACATCTTTAAAAGAAAATGTATTTGGAAGTCCTACAGAATTGCTAAAATTAAGTGTTCCATCTTTGGTGTATGCTCTTCAAAACAATATGGCGTTTGTGGCTCTTAGCAACTTGGATGCAGCAGTCTACCAGGTAATACACATTTCTGTCAGTAACTGATCTGTAAATACATTTCTCTTTACTGGTTCATGAGGCACATGTGCCTGGCACACAGTATTCTCTTTAGCCTCACTGTTAAAAGCCAAACCATGCTTTGTTATATTCAGAGAATGCACTCTGCTGTAGAGCTCTGGTTTGCTGAGCTAACCGCTCGCTGCTAGAGTAATTTCAAATTCACTTTGTTGTAATTGGCAAAATTGGTACAAACCCCCAAGGATCTGTAGGAATTCAATGAATATAAAAGTTGGTCACTCTTTAGTTAAATTTTCTATTTTATTTTCTTGTTTTGGAGGAGTTTATAAAACCCATCCTCTACACTACGTTCCTGTCTTCTTTAGGTGACGTACCAGTTGAAGATCCCTTGTACAGCTTTATGTACAGTCCTGATGCTGAACCGTACCCTCAGTAAGTTGCAGTGGTTCTCTGTGTTCATGCTGTGCGGTGGTGTTACCCTTGTTCAGTGGAAACCTGCTCAGGCTACAAAAGTACAGGTAAGAGTTTGTATTTTACCTAATTGGATGGAGAATAAACTTCATCTGTACCTTGTATTTCACTTTACAGCAGCTGGGATGAAGGTAGAGTTTCTTGCATTCCACACAGCAGTATCTGTTTCCTATTTACAGCCACTTCAGGTACAACATATCCACTAGTTTGATCACTGGCTTTCACATTTATGGTGTGCCAGTTCAGGCAGGCTTGTGGTATTGCTCCGGTCTCACTTGTTGGAAAGGCAACTGATTGCTACAATTAGTATTAATTACCACAGTCATCATAATCAGTCTAATGCATCGTCCTAGGAGTGTCTGAGTAATAGATTGTTTCCAGCAGTTGGCCCTGGTAACTTTGTAATTGTTGGAGCAGAGAACTTGGAATCAAAGCACTGGGCGGAATTAGGAGAGAAACTCCAGTGCTGTGTGGGTATGTCATTTAAACACACCCTTCGGAGGCACTGACCTAATCCCATTCTGGGAAGAAACAAGTGTCTCCTGTTTCTTTGGTATTAGTGGGAAAGGCTGTGCTGCTGGGAATATTGGTCACAGCTGAGTAGACAGTGCCTCTGAGCACTGCAAGAGTACCCACAGAAAATGAAATGCCACACAGCTGCACCGAGGTCCTCTGAAGGACAGCCCTCGATAAGCAAGTACATCTTATACTGCAGTGAAATGCTAATAGTTTTGCTGTACCTAACAACGTAGCTCTGTGTCCTGGTTTTGGCTGGGATACAGTTAATTTTCTTCCTAGCAGCTGGTTCAATGCTGTGTTTTGGATTTAGTATGAGAATCATGCTGGTAGCACACTGATGTTCCAGTTATGTCTAAGTAGTTCTTACCCAAAGTCAAGGACATTTCAGTGTCTCCTGCTCTGCCAGTGAACAGGGACACAAGAAGCCATGAAGGAGCATGGCCAGGACAGCCGACCTGAACTGCCCAAAGGGCTATTCCATACCATGGAGTATCATGCCCAGTATATAAACTGAAGGACTTGTCCAGTAGGGGCCAATTGCTGCTTGGGATGGCCTGGGGATCGGTCAGGAGGTGATGAGTAATTGTCTTGTGCACCACTTGATTTCCTTGGGTTTTATCTCCCTCTCTCATTTTGTTGCTATTAGAATTATAACTATATTTTATTTTTATATAATTATTAAACTGTTCTTATATCAACCCACAAAGTTTACCTTTGGTTTTCAATTCTCCTCCCCACCATGATGGTTTGGGGGAATTGGTGAGGGGCTAAATGGTGCTTAGTTGCTGGCTGGAGCTAAACCATGGCACCCTGGAATCGATTATTGTAAATTACTGAAGTGTTGTATCCTTTTTAAAATAATGGTTGATGTTGCAGGTGGAGCAGAATCCATGGCTAGGGTTCGGAGCGATTGCTGTGGCTGTATTGTGTTCGGGATTTGCAGGTATAGTATTATTTCTGTACTTGGCTTGCATCAAAAGGACTGGAGAACTCACAAGGTTCAAAACAGAACATTCCATGTTCATTAACTGTCTTTGTGGATTAGTTTATCCTCTCTGCCCATAATTATCTTCTGCTTGCAGTAATTGTGACAGATTCATGACATGATTATTCTCGGTGGCAAGCAAATGACTAAAAACATGTACTGTTGGTTTTAGATGATACAACTGAGAAGGCTGGTTTGCAAGAGAAAGTGTCTTTCAAATGCTTAGAATAACACTGTAGGGAACATCCATAATCACTCTGTACAATTAATTGATGTTTGCTTTACAAACACACAAAATACTTGCATTTTTTTTTACAAGGGGAACTGAGCTCCTCACTCAGTTCTTGCACCATCTCAGCCTCAAAATAAACTTTGCCATAGTCCTGTAGGTGGTAAATCTAACTGAGATGCAGAGGGAGCATGAGTAAGGCAGAGAGGTAGATGAGTAGGAGGAAGCCTGGATAAACTCCATGAAGGATTTTGGTTTTCTTTATTTTTGTTTTGTTCTACAACCAGCGTTTCCCCTCAGGGTAGCTTTTTCTCTGCCTTCTGGAAAAAGATACCAAAACTTGAGAACAAGTGAGCTGGTGCTCAGAAACAAGGAAATGCAAATTACTACTTAATTTGACATTTGACTCACAGGGGCATATTTCACTGGTTGTAAACTGGATCCTCCCCTCTCCCTCTGTAAGAAAGCAAGGTACTATTACCCACCTCTAGTACTGTAAAATCCTGCAAGAATAATCTTGTGCTGTGCATAAATGCTCATTACTCGTGGAAAACATTCTGGTTGGCAGAAGGAGTAGAGAGTCATTTTTGTTTGCTGTCTTTTCACTGAAACGGGTACTTTGAAGCAGAAATACTAAATAAAACTGTGTAGAGCTCAATCAACTTTTCCTGGAAAGTTATAAATTTCCTCACTTAAATAGATGCTTCCAAGCCACAAGACAATACAGCATTCACAGTGGAGCCTTCAGAGTCTCCTAAAGCTCTCCCGCTTTCTCCGATAACGCAGGTCAACAGCTGTGCTTCTAGAGGTCTGCAAATTCAGAGCATTGAAAGGCTGATGCAGGCAGCTTGAGACACTCAGGGCTTTCTTCTGCAAAGGGATTGCAGCCTGTGTGTTTCCTTGCTGACAGCTGAAGCTCAGGGGCAGCTGGGAGGGACAGTGTATTTCATCCGTAGAGCTCCCTGTGCCCTTGGGGCTTTACATGTTGAAAACCTAAATCCTATTCAAATTCTTTTCCTCTTCTTCCTTCCCACGCTCACATGAAGCAGTTCTTTTGGCCTTCAGTTTCTGGCCTGGCCATGTTAAGTGGGTTTTATTATTCCAGTGAAATCAAAAAAAGTTATGTGGTTTTGTCCCTCAGAGATGGAAGAGAAGTTTTTCCTTCAAATTGTTGATCTTGTGTTAATTTCCAAGTATCAGGGGCCCCAACAATGCTTATAACAGCATTGGACAGATACTTAATGGCAAATCCTTTGTGACTTAAAACAGTACTGAAGAGTTAATTTCTCCTAAACAGCCCCCATTCTTTCCTTCATCTTGCCTAGTGGAGAGAATTTTATGTATATTCAGAAATCTGAAAGCATAGTTTATTGGTTTGTTTACTGTTTTCTTAGTTTAGAAATTTTACAAGTATGGTTCATACTCAAGCCAAATTTCTGTTACATTGATTATACCTGATTGTGCTCTGTGGGTCTTCTCAGGGTGGCAGAAATCTCAGGATAATTATTGTGGGTTTTTTTAAGGACTGCAGTTATTAACAATACTAGTTTGTTGTTTCAAAAATTTATATTCTTATGAGATAATATCATATTTCCTTGGGATTTTTATTATTTGAACTCCTGAAATATAGATCTGCTCTCTAATTTATTCACCATAAATATTCACTATACTGTATTAAATTATAAATTGCATTTTTCATTAATAAAATCAAATAGCAAGACTTGAAGCTAACTTGGGGGTTTCAGGGTGAGTGTGTGCCTAGGGCTTCTAACTCATAAGTCTTTGTGCCACCTTTGTTTGTTCCATATTCTTGTCTCATATTGTATGAAGGATCCTGGGTGACGTTGATAGCAGTAAATATTTAGTCAGTAGGGCTCTCACCAAAAGGTCATGGAACTGGCTGAGAAGATCTGAGTCCTGTGAACTGCTCTGTCTGTTTTTCAATGTGGAGGAAATTCCAGAGATTTGCAGAGCTCTGGTGGGTGAACAGTGGTTAAAAAAGCAGGTAGTGATGGCCTTGTCAAATGTCAGCCTTTTGGTCTGACACAGTGGAATAATGAAAAAGTGAGGAATTTCAATAATGCAAAACATAAAAATAATAGTGTCATCAGCCTGGTATAATGAACTAGAGCTTTATATTAAAATGAATTCCACTTCCTCAAAACCACTTTGTAGTTTCAATTAGCAGAAGGCCTCGGTTTTGATTTGCTCTTGTAGACCCCTGAAGCTGTGGTTTCAGAACAATGCTGCCAAGTGCTCAGCAAGCACAAGGCTTCTGAGGAATTTTCAGTTTTGGCACCGAGGTAATATAGCCCCCCCCCATTTTAGTTTTTTCCTGCCTGTAATGAATGAGTGATTTAGGTTGTTTGCTCAAAGAATCACTGGCAACGATATCAGTAAAAGCAGGTTTAACAGAGAAGTGCGACAGATTTTGTTGGTAAGGCTCACTCTACTGCTTACTAGGTGGTTAAAGCACACAGAGAAAAACTGGACTAAAATCAATCAATCTGAAACTGAAATCAAGCTAAAATTATCTACATGGAGACTGGGGATGGAAAAAAGGTAAAGAAGGGAAAGTGTAAAGATAAAAAGGAATGAAGGACACCCTCCTGTTGGGTCACAAGGTTCAAAGTGTATCCCTTGCCAAACAGTCCCCGATTTGACCAGTGGTTTAGGCCTAAAGGTTTTAACTGCATTTAAACTTTATGGCCTAATTTAAATGATTTAACAACAGATTCTGTAGAGTTAACTATAAGCACAACTACAACTCACTTATAGGCCTAACTTGCTTACAAATCTAAAGCACTTGAGAGTCTAAGAGAGCAACATTCATAGTACATTTACTATAGGATATTCACACTCATACAGACCTAAAGGAGTTTGTACAAGGTATTCACCTGTGAAAAAACTTCCCTTTGGTTCAGTGAAGTACTCACGTTGGATGCCTTTGCATCTTCTCAGCAGGCAAAGGGTTGAGCCTCGAGGAGTGGGGGTATCAGCCCAGGATCCATCGTTGGCATTCGGCGATGGTCCTCCAGTATGGCAAACTTGGGAGTTTGGTAGCTCTGAAAGGTGTCCTGCTCAGAGGGAGATTGCTGTGCTCTAAAATTGCTCCAAGTTTCCAAGGCTGTTCATTAAAAAACAGGAGCTCATTAGACAGCACTAGTTCCTGGGAACAGACAGTGTTTCTGATAAGCTCAAGAGGAGCTCAGCTCGGGTGCTGTTCATCAAGGCCAAGGCCTAACAAGCATTTCTGAGATCACAGTGCAGCCCTGGCATGGGGGATGGGGAGAGTTTTACCACCACACTGCAAAGCATCTCAGTGGAGAGGAAAAAATGTTCTCCATCTTTCTGAAATACATAGATATTTTATCCCATTATTATTATTATTATTATTTTATCTCATTATTAAAATAATGAGTGCCAAGGTGAAATGCTTTTTTCTGGTATAGAATTGTGCAGAAGAAACTGCTGGCCAGAAGCCTGGCACATCAAACAGAAATGAGTAGTGGCCTCAATGGTCCATAAGGTTCATTGTTACATCTGTAAAGAGAAACAGAATCTATTTGTGGTGTTACATACCCGTTATAATGATCCTGTTATAGAAGACAGATTTTAGCAGGATGTGTTTGGTCCTCAGCACTGGGAACTTCTGTGAAACTCATCAGTCTGTAGGATGAGTTGATTCCAGTAGTCTTGTCTGGTTTTAAAATGTACTAAAGCACGAATAATTAAGGATGACACTTGGTCTTATTGAAATGTTTTTGCTTTTTGTTTGGGTTTTTTTCCAGGAGTTTATTTTGAGAAGGTCTTAAAGAGTTCAGATACTTCCTTATGGGTGAGGAACATTCAGCTGTACTTATCTGGGATTGTAGTGACTTTAGTCGGTGTGTACATGTCAGACGGAGCCCAAGTTATGGAGAAAGGGTTTTTCTATGGCTATACATACTACGTCTGGTTTGTCATCTGTAAGTATCCTGTGGTTTTAGAATCTTGATACACTGTTTTTCTTTTTTAACAATGATATAACCGATTACAGGAAGCTACAAATTCAGTCTGACACACTTTCTCCTGTGTTTTGAGGGATTTTATTTAAAAGTATAATTTTCTTGGAAATTATTCACTTAGCTTAAAATTGTGCTGAAACAGCAGTCTAAATAACTGATTAGTGGTAGATCATCTTTAAATGAGTCATGTCTGATTTACTGGATGCCATGTAGACATCCCATTCCACTGCATTAAATCACCAGTTAGGAGAATGTAGCCCAAACAAAAAGAGCACACTGGTGGAGTAAAATGCATAATTTCAAGAGTGACCTACTGCACCTGTACTAATAGTAACACATTATCTGCTTCCCAGTTCTTGCCAGCGTCGGTGGCATCTACACTTCGGTCGTGGTCAAGTACACAGATAACATTATGAAAGGCTTTTCTGCAGCAGCAGCCATTGTTCTCTCTACTGTGGCATCAGTCATCCTCTTTGGCCTCCAAATAAGTAAGTGCTTTTTTGCCTTTGATTTGACAGCATGTGCATGTTTCCTGCCTGCCCAACCCACTGTGCACAGTTCATACCAAAGCCAGTGGTTTTGCCTCCTCTCAGTTGTTCTGGTTTTAACTTCCAAGTCTTCTCCAGAACACCTCTACACTAATGCACCATCATCCCTGTTCTGTTGCACAAGATGCCTGATGATCCTATACTTCCAAAGGCATTCATGGTTTATTCTTTCAGAGGCAGCTACAATTTCAAACAGAAAGTTTCTTTCTAATTTAAAGAGCTTTACTGATGCATCTCTTTGTGATGCAGTTTAATGTGTGATGTAGCTGTTTACCTGGGACTGCTGTTGCTAAGTTATCATTTCTTGTTGGGTTTAGTACAGCCACTGCCAAATTAGTTCCTCAGCTCTTTCTTCAAGTGCTTTACACATCCCTGTTAAGTTACACCCACTACTGTGGACACCACCATATGAGAGCAAGTCGAGCAGCAGCTGGAGTTGTGACTGATGTGGTGAATTTTTTGTGAGAGGAAACAGCAGATTGCTCTGGGCTGTTCTGCAACTACAAAGGATTTTCTCCCTGATCAAGCCTCTGTCTGGTACTGTGCCCAGTATCTCCCACTCAGTCCTTCACTGTTTAGTTGTGGGTATTGCTTACTTTTCTACCTTAATGCAAAGATGGCGTGGCAACATGGTGGAAAAACTAGCTTTCTGATGTAGAATTAGTGAGACAAAACTTAAGGAAAGCTTGCATAAGGAGGAAACCATTAGTGTTTGGCTGAAAAAGAGCATCATAAAGCAAGGGATGGAAAAAAACCCCACCTGGTTTTAAAAGCTCACTTGGGCAGAGCATTTTCTTGATGGTTGACACAAATCAAACCTGGACTAGTGACCTTTCTGTGAAAGTCTCA
>NW_016690184.1:10127382-10308808 GCF_001604755.1 Lepidothrix coronata
TAACCCCATCTAAATCACAGAATTACAGAATATGCTGAGTTGGAAGGGACCCACAAGGATCATCAAGTCCAATTCCTAGCCCTGCACAGGACCATCCCCAAGTGTCACACCATGTGCCTGAGAGCATTGTCCAAACGCCTCTTGAACTCTGTCAGGCTTGGTGACCGCTGTGACCACTTCCCTGGGGAGCCTGTTCCAGAACCCAACCACCCTCTGGGTGAAGAACCTCTTTCTAGTATCCAGCTTAAACCTCCTCTGACACAACTTCAGGCTATTCCCTTGGGTCCTGTCAGTGGTCACCACAGAGAAGAGATCAGTGTCTACCCCTCTTCTTCCCCTCATGAAGAAGTTGTAGACTGCAATGAGGTCTCCCCTCAATCTCCTCTTCTCCAGGCTGAACAGACCGAGTGACCTCAGCCACTTCTCATACAGCTTCCCCTCAAGGCCCTTCACCATCTTTGTTACCCTCCTTTGGACACTCCCCAATAGCTTAATATCTTTTCTTATATTGTGGTGCCCAAAACTGCACACAATATTCAAGGTGAGGCCTCACTAGTGCAGAGCAGAGCGGGACAGTCACCTTCCTTCACCAGCTGGTGATGCTTTGCGTGATGTGGAAAGGCAAATAAGATATGTTATCACGGGCTACTTTATTACATTCACTGGTTTTTTATCACTAAGTTTATTGTAACATAAGCCTGTCCACGTGGCACCTGGAACTGCAGGAGATGCTTCACTCTTGCTTTTATGACCATCACTATGTTCTTGCTGATATGAGACTAATTGGAATGGTGTGGGGATTGTAAACTCAAGAGTTCCCAGTGACAGAGGATAAAGCTAGATGCTGTGTATTAATAGCCTGTTGTTCTGTTTAGAATAACTTCAATACTGTCATTCAGATATTGTCACAACTTACATAGCTTACTGAAGGTTTCTGCTTATATGAATGTGTTTATTTAAACTATTTTGTCTCCTTTCAGCTGTTACCTTCTCCCTGGGTGCTCTCCTGGTGTGTATTTCTATTTACCTCCATGGATTACCTCGACAAGACACCACAAAAATCCAGACCTCAGAGATTAAGAGCTCAAAAGAGAGACTTGCTACTGTGTGACATTGTCCATAAAAATGGACAAAAGAAAAAACAGACTTTAAAAAAAACTTGACTTTTTTTTAAAAATTAGCCTTAAGCTAGTCATGAAATGGTTTAAGTGGGACAGACTAAAAGCAGAAGTTATATGTGGAGTTTCCAGTGGTTGATACTGAGGCTACGCTGCATCTGAGGAGCTGCCTGGGTTTTTTATGGAAGGTATTCTTCATTCACATCGACAATGAAGAGTCTCATTTACAAGGAAAACTCAATGAAGGAGCTGATCACTCAATTGTATATAATGTTTATAATGGAGGCAAATTGGTTCTTTGTGCATTTGATAAACTGTCTTGCCCTTCGAGGGCAGAAATGCCTGAAAGCTTCATAAAAAAAACTATTAAAAAGAGCAATTACTGCCAGCATTTTCTCTTAAAATACTTGGCAACTGTAGTTTGATTAATGACAGGAAAAGTTTTTCTTCTAGGTGATAGGTACGAGACAACACAACTCTACTGGGAATAACCATGCTCTGAGCATCACTTACCTAGGAGTGATTAGAGGTAGCACGTGCTGTATAGTTTATAAAGTCAGAGTGAAAGACAAGTGTTTCTCTGAAGTTGTGGATTTCCTTTCACTTTTCAAATGTTTTTTATACCTGCTGTAGCTGGTAGAGGGATCTTCTATGTGTTGTACAGGGGAAAGTTTGCACGTATTCCTGTATTTTTGGCTTAAGTATGAATGAGTCAAAAGATTTTTGTCAGTACATTTTCTCTCTAAACATTTCTGTGCACACAGTGATGCTTGAAAAGAGTTCCTGTAATGCATGTTAGGCTTTGAGTTAATTTATTATTGCCAACCATATAATTTCAACTCCTCCCTCATCTTCTACAGCCGTCCAGAAACTGCAACTCTACAGTGAGGGAAAAGTGACTTTGGTGCATTTGGGCAGCTTGTTGTCATTCATAGTGGAGTCAAAATGTGACCAAGTTTATACTCTTGGCTAGATTCCTTCAGACATGAGTTAACCAGCTGGGTTTTACTTGAAAGTGGGGCATGTTACACACAGCAGTAACAAACATGCTTAAATTCTGTTCCAGTGGGAGAGGGTGCTCCCCTCTGCCTTTCGCCAGCTGGTCCATGTGTTAGAGCAGCCACCACAGTGCCACTCCTGGGAAGTCGAGGCTTCCCTGGTGGAGGGTATTGCCAGCCAGCTGCAGTGCTTCACAGGTGCTGCTCCCCCTCTCTCCAGCAGTGTGATGGCTCAGGGGTGCCAAGCAGCACCTGCCACACCTGACTGTGGGTAGGGTGCAGAGGGAACACTGTACTTCCTGCTCCACCAGCTGTGCAGCCATCTCTGCTCCCCGGCCATCACGTCAGTGTGACAGAGGAAGGGGTGAGGAACAGGGTGTGACAGCTGGCAGTTGGGCTTGGCTAAAGGGAGAATGCAGTACTTCACACAGGAAAAGAGCTCTGCATGACCTGACTAGCTCAGTTTGTTACAATATATAGAGCATCTGGAGCCTTTGTGCCATCAGGCCTTAGTACACAATGGCAACCGCAGGAGGGGAGAACTTTGCTTAGGGCAGCACAGTTAATTCCACTTCCTCTACCAAAAGGATGTTATATTTACATGGCAAATACAGAGCAGTTCTCTTTTATGGGAAATACCAGGTAGACCTGAGTCTTAAGTACACTGCTCCACCAAGTGCCTGGGAGAAAGTGATGTGGCAGCCTTACCCCTCCCAGATGGCTGTGCCATGCCTGCTCTTCTGCAGTTGGTATGAAGGAGCACAAACCTCTAAGCACAGATGGTGCTTCCAGCCTGCATTAGCAGTGACACGCAGTATTCATATTATCTGGGGAAAAAAAATTTTACTACGAGATGTGACTTTACATTGCATACAGCCTCATTACATTTGAGTCACAGGTGTAATGCCAAGAAGTTTCATTCCGTTGGCTAGAACCGAGCGTGCAGCTTGAAAGAGACAGAGCCTTGCCTGGAAAACAAAAGAAGAGTCACCTTAGGTTAGTGCTACAGAATAGGGTGTGGTTCTCAGAACAGCGTGCATCCTCTGTCCCCACACCGGGATTCAGACCTACATATAACACCAGTACTGAGAAACACACCAATGCTGGCAGCATTTACACCAGCTGTTGTTAGCCCATTGCAGTGTCAACAAGAGGGACAGTTGGTCAAACAAAGGAACCTGGAAAGGCATGTTTAGCCAAGCCCTCTGGGCAGAACAAGCAGAGATGCCTGTGGAAGAGCTAGCAATGACTAAAAAATGAAAATCTTTCATGCACCAGGGGCTGGTACAGCCCTGAGGGTACTGTTGGAATTCCCTCCTCTTGCCCTGCCTGTGTTAGAGGTTGTCAAGCAACTGTGGGCTGCTTTGAAAATTTCTTCTTTGTCAATGTCTTGGCTGCTACACAGCTGGCTGTTTGCTCCAAAAACCATAGTTCTTGAAAGCTGTCACATTGTAAGATATTTAGAAAATATTTTTTTTACAAGATAAGGAACTTAAGTTTTCCTTGTAACTTGGACTGTCTTAGTCCATCTCCAAAGCAGGAATACCTACAGCATCTAAGCTCAAATACAGACTGCAGCTCCATCAATTCCACTGAATGTTTTTCCCCCACAGCATAGCTCAACACTTAAGTGTGATTTACTACCAAAATCAAATAAGTAGTTGCTTTTGAAATAGATGAAAGAAAGTAAGAAAGGCAGTGTAATTAGTGTATCACTTATTGAGCATTTAGGGGGTCAAACATTGGGAGATCAGTAAAAAATAATTTGCATTTATTTGGGACTGCAGATTAAAAGTTGTCAGCCCCTGGCTTTAGCTAGAAAGGCAATACGGACAACTTGGGATAAGGAGGTGGCAAGAGGGAGGAGACGGATTTAGTTCTCTCCTAATTCTCTGTCTTCCCACGTAACCACTAAAGGAAACCATCAAAAATTAACCAGCAAGTTTAATGCTCAAATGTTTACTCTTAAAACATTCAAAAGGAAAGGTGACGAGAAGGGGTTTGACTGGATTTGGAGCAGTTGTCGTTAGGGAGCATTGTGTTTTAGGAGGATTAAGCAGAGCAGCCCTTTCCAGAAGCCCTTTCCAGCTGTGAAGAGCAATCCCTGCCTTCCCAAAGCAGTGCCACCCACGGGAGAGCCTCCCTGTCGCTCCTCCGCCTGCGGGTGTGTATTCACACAAGTGGTTACACAGCTGGATTGGCAAAGCCAGAATCCTTCCTCTGGGACACCCTACACAGACTCTAGCCACCTAAGATGCTGTACCATACCTGTGCTACTTCAGGGGCGCTGCCTCTCACAGGAAGGGTTTTGTGTGCCACGGCTGCAAGATGGCTGGAATGGAAAACACAGAGACAATGGCGAGAACCAGCAGGTCGCTCTGGGCTACAGAAAGCAGCAGAACTGGAAGGGCCACCCACAACTGCAGCATGCCAGAGGCTGATTTACAACAGCCTCTCACCTGGCTCAAGGAAGGCATGATTTTCTATAGCCTGCATGGTGTCAGGGCATGCCATTAACAACTTATTGCTCCTGAAATAACCCCAAAACAATCTCTCTGCTACCTGCCCATTAAAAAACCAAAACCAAAACCATCCTCAAAACTGGTCTGGGAAATCCCTGAGATTCTACCCAGGCATTCCCAAGGTGTGTGATTCCTTATACAATTTTTCTTAATTTGTTAAAGCCTTCCCCATACACAGGCTCTACATCTTCTTCCACCAAGCCTATTCTTGCATTTCACAGTGCTGTCAAATCAGACAGGTCCCTATGGGAGTCACATACACAGTATGACTTACAGAAATAAGCTTTGTTCATTGGCTGAGATAGTGGTTAAAAATGGTTTGGACAAAGTTTCCTAGCTGAAATTTTGATATTTGAGAGGATGTTATCAGTTTAAATCTCCTTAAGATTTCATTAGTTCAGCATAATTTTTGGTTCTGACACTGGGTTACAGCCAAGTGACTTTTTTTTCCTAAAAGCAGTTAGTTTCTGAGAAGGCTTCTGACTCCAGCCTTGATCTCTACTATTTATTATATTATTTGCTATCCTACTTTACTTTATACATTTCCTGCTTCAGGGAGACTGTCCCACAAATTTGCATCTTCCCACTATTTTTACTCTTCAAAGCAGTGCAGATGTGAGGGCTGCAGATCCAGCTCAGGAAGACCTGTCCTTACTGGAGACGCCACCAGTATCAGCCATCACCTTACCTAAGTGTGAGGAGGTAGCTGACAATGTGCTTGGGTTGCAGATCCTGAGAAGATCTATACAGGACCTCATCGTACCTGTGAAGGAAGAAAAGAATTGTTTGGTGCTGCAGTAGTAGAGGGTGTGCTCAGATATAAGGCTCATCAGACTTGCTTAAGTCAGAGCAAGCACACAACTACAGCTGTAGAATTAGCAAAACTGATCTTCTGAGCCAGACCTAAGCCATGTCTTTAGCACACAGCTCATTATTCCTTCCTTGTTCACTTATTATTGAAGGAGATTGCTTCTGCTCCTCATTTTGCAAACACCATAGATGGCAGAGCTCAGAGAGGCAGGCTACCCAAGAGAACACAAGAGCTATATTTGCTCCTGGAACATTACATCTGTTTTTACATCTTAACACTAATTGTAAGTTCCTAGGAGCAAAAAATGTGTTAAATAACCAAAAGAGTCAAAATAGTCTCTTAGAGGGCCTTGCCTTTAGTAAATGCAGCTTAGACTTTTAAGTAGCTAAAGGGAATCTTGTAACATTAAAAGAAGACAAAAACAATGTGATTTTACATAATTCTGGAATACAGATTCCCACAGAATCACAGAACGGGTCAGGTTGGAAGGGACCACAGTGGGTCATCTGGTCCAACATCCCTGCTCAAGCACCATCATCCTACATAACCTACACATAGTTGACTTTGTAAGACAGTATTAAACTGGGCAGTACAGGCAAAGTCATGAAATCTATGTTTTTATTTCATGTGTTCTGCTTTCCTTTTTCACAGAAGGTACCAACACCTCTGGGGCTGAAGAGATTTCAAAGTGGGCAGTGGACTTCCTAATCTTTACTCAGCTCCCAGGCCCACCCCTGCCAGCATGTCCAAGCTGAACTGCCCTGGGATCTTCCTCCTTTAAAGACAAGCTGCAGAACTGGGAAGTGCGCTCCAGTAACAAGGGCTCAGCAGTCACGTAAGAGCTGTAGCACCAAGGAGGGAGCGCTCCTCATCCCATGGGTGGGTAAGCCACAAAAACACCTCTTACACGTGCACTCAGCAGCTGATCTTAGCCAGCATGCCCGAGGTGGTCACTGCTGGGGAAGGTCACTGCCCTCACACACTGTGCCACTGATGTGAGCGAGACAGAACCAGGGGAACCTCCACACGGTCTCAGGGCCAGCACAGACACCAGCAGTTGTTGGTCCCTCAGAGGCAGCAACATGGGTACAAAGAAATTACTGCTAACAAGCACCATCAAACAGCCATTGATAAAAGCTTCAAACAAAGTTGGTACCAAATAAAGGACCCTGATTTGATACCAGCTTTTTTGCTTCGGGAAGCTGCCATTTCAGTGTTGGCCTACAACAACTTGATAAGATTATTTTATCAGTCAAGTAAGTCTGCTTTTGCAGGGTTATACAAAGAATCATAGAATGGCTTGGTGGAGATCTTAAAGATCCTCTAGTTCCAATCCCCCTGCCAGGTTTGGTTTGGCAGGTTACTCAGAGCCTGGACTAGTGGAAGGTTCCATCTTCTATCTGCTACCTCCGGTCTACTATTCATTAGACTGCAAAGTTAATGGTATTCAGAATTGGGCAGCTATATTCAGGCAAATGTTTGGTATATTTTCAAACAGCAGAAGCAGAGCCTTCTGACAGGCTTTTGACAACTTAGAAGGGTTTATTATGGAAACTTTTCAAGCAGCATTGAGTCATGGCAACTCAGAAGGAGGACTGAACAGTAATTGTTACTCCTGAAACTGTGGAATATTTTAAGATGAGTTTGTTAGCCCTTGAGTGCCTGGTCTCATAGATAACCTAAATACTGCTTTCTGCTGGAAGTAAAGGCCCCTGGAGATGCTTCACAGAGATTCCATATGGTACTGGGCCAGGCTCAAAGACCTTTCACAATAAGCAGACCTGATGTTCAATAAAATCAAGAGCCCTGCAGTGGATCAACAACTTCTGTATGAAAATTGACACAAGTCTGCAATGCAGTGATCCCTGCACATAACCCTGTCCGTTTTCACACATAAGACAGGCAGCTATACACTAATCTGATACACCCCAAGAAACGACCCTCATGTTTTCCGTGAAATACAATGGCACTGGAAAAATAACACACTACTGGTCTTATGTAGAGTGCTGGCTGGTCCTGTTGCTCAAGAGAACATGCAGCGTATGATGAATTTCAGGCAGACCTCTTGAGGCAATTACAGTTAATGATAGGACTCTACAGGCTACAGGCTGAAAGGAACCACCTGGGACACTGGCATGACTTTTGAAAGTCCAGATTTTAAACAGATGCCCTCAAGAAGGTCTTAGTATGGTCAAGAGTTAACCCTCTAGCACTGCACAGTGTGTAGTGCAGTATATAGGACCTCTCACTAGGAATTCTGAAAGCTTCAGATACTTCTGACTCCATCACACACTGTGCAACACGGACAACTCCCTTGTTTCTGTATTTTAACTGCACATCTATGAAATAATGAAAACAGAAACAGCTCAACTTTAAGACTGAATTAATGAAGAACATTACTGCTATTAACAGGTATTAGTTGTGCACATTCAGTAGCTCTGAAGGATGCTGAGCTACTGGATGTGCATGCACACACTCTGTTTCACCTCACCCAGGAGCACTTCCTCTCTCTTTTCCCATATGACAAAAACAGAATACAAGGGACCAACTAAATCTGCAGTTAATATTTATATAGAGCCTAGCATACTTTTGTGAAGACAAGAAAGAATTAAGAGGATCATGTACACAGAGTATGTTCCAAATACAGCTTTTTCTGTCATATGGCTTCTTAAAGCCACAAAAATTTCCAAGTGAGGGCTACTGTTGCAGTCAGTGGGGCACAAAAGACAAGTCATTGCCTGAAATAGCCATTTTTTCTCATGATCACGCAGTATGTGCCTTCCCAAATGTTGGCAGCATATCCAGAAGTTTATTTTAAGAGAATTGCTATTTGGAAAGAAAACTAGACAAACCTGAGAAGATGCTGAAGAACAGAGATGGCGTCTGGCTCTTGCAAGCATGCCACGTTAACATCAGTTAGCTGTGCGTTCCCATGCATCCGTTCTAAACTACGGTGTAAGAATGGAAAACAAATGTTAGGATGAAAACCTCCTGTTAGCAAAGCTGAACAAGAAAAACAGTAATTTGTGTTTTTAACAAAAAGGGTAGGCTCCTTCTGCTCAAGATGAATGGAACACTGAGACAGACTAGCTGACTTCAACTCAAGACAAAGAAATATAAAAATTGTGCTAGCCATTCGATATCAACAGGATTAGACATATCCATGGACAACAGGTCCAGAAGCTGATGCTAAAAGGACTGGAGAAGTACTCAATACCCCACTAATGATACCTTGGCACCACCAATACCTAGATGATGAGGGAAGACAAGGGGAACAGAATACAGAAAGGGATCAGGCTTGCACATTCTCCCTGAGCACCACCTCCTGCTAGCATTGCCTCAGACAGAACACCAGGGTGGTACAGACCTTTGGCCTGATCCAGGAAGGGGTCTTACACGAAAATACATACTGATTTCTGCATTAAGAATGCTCTGACAGTTCATTATAATTAATAAAAGCGCTCAAACTTGCCTCTTCTGAATCTCTTTTAAAGAAGTGATTAAATGTGTTAGGTGTTTGACCTGAGTCAACAGGAAGGGATCTGCTTTTAACCTTGGTTACCAACAGAGGGAAATAACAGAATGTCAAAAAACCCCCACTAGCTACTGCAGTAGCCCAAAGTTCTGTGATGTGGTATATTTTACAAGTATGTGCGCTTTGGTTTTTATGTCAGTTTCCCTAATCCTCGGGCTACCATTCCTCATCACTGACACCATCTACAGAGAGGCTGTTCCTAGAACTGGCAAAGTACATGGACAGGCAGTTCTCAGTTCTGTGGAAATGAGGCAGAAAATTCATTTTAATTGGCTTGCTCTTCTGGGAAGTTTCAATGATTCCCATCATAAACTCACACCTCTGCTGAAAAAGTGAATATGTGTCATATTTTAGGAAGGAGCTGACACTACTACTTAACAAAGCAGTAAGTTAATAAGGTTAAAATTCATGTAAAACTGTACTTTTGTGCATAAACACTAACTTACCTATGGAGTCTGGCATGGGTATACTGCAAGAACACACCTGTGTCTCCACGACTTTGAAGAGCTCGATCCCAGCTAAACTGATAATCAGACGAGAGGAGGCCCCGGAAGTCCTGGAGAAATAAATCATTGTCACCTAGATAAGGCTCTTCATCTCAGTTTTTAACTTTTCACAGAAGATGCAAACAGGTCATGAGGCAGCTCAGACTCACCTGAATTATTAGTGCTGCAAGACCAACCTTCTCTGCTGTCTCCATAGGGTCTTGTATCTCTTTGGTTGCTGAAGAGAAACAGAGAAAGAAACAATAGTTAAGTCTGCAGTACCACAATGACTCCCTTGCTCAGACTTGGAGATGCCAATAAAATAGCAGATCTTCCAAAACCCTAAACTAGCAATATGAAATTGTCAGGATGCATGCAGCAACAAGTCCAGAATATAAACCTTTCTTAAAAGCTGAAATACAGCTGTTTCAGATGGGCTTTTTCCCACTTCCCCTAATATGTGTAACACAGATATTTAGGTCAGAAAGTTTCATTACAACAGGATAGCGAGAATACCCTGAATTCCTCTTCACAGTTCTGACAGCCAGTCTCTAAGTTCAGGAAGAGAATGAGAGGGCAATTCAGATTTTGTTGGAAAACTGATAAACTACAAGTGATAGAGGTGCATAAACAATCAAAAAAAAGTTGTTCCAATGGTTAATGGAGCATTTGGATACATTCAGGGAGTTGTCACACCATCCACTAAAGAAGATACCTAAATTGACTATACTCAGAGAATCTGAACTGAGTGAATTACAGAATGGTTTGGGTTGTAAGGGCCATTTAAAGATCATTCCAGTCCAACCCTGGACTGTGAGGAACTCAATACCCCACTAATAGTACCCTGGCACCACCAATCCCTAGAGGATAAGGGAGTACAAGCGGAACAGACTACATAAAGGGATCAGGCTTGCACACTCTCCATTCACTCCAGCATTAAAATGCTTCCTTTGCACTCAGCTATGACACCAACATTTAAAGTGAAGTCTAAGCTCCAATCCTCTCTGCAGTAAAACCGGTTTGAATCGAGGGGCACCCTTCTATCATTTTGCCTGATCCCCTTCTCCTGGTCCACTCTACAAGCAAAATTACCTGGATTAAAAAAGCTGAGGAGGCAGAGCAAGGAAGACGCACACTATTTAACCTGACTAGATGGTTGATTCAATCCAGCACCTAACTCCAGAAAGCACAAGAGGGGGCAGCATTTCACTGAGAACTGCTTAAATCTTTACTGCATCAAGAGGAAAAGGTCGCAGAGCCACAGCAAGAGTGAGGTGAAGGCAAATATCCCCTTCAGCACATTCTGCTGCAGAGCAGTGACCTCCTGAGCCCTCTGTGAACAGCCACAAGGCTGGGAGGATGATGAGGCAGTAGTGGAAGGCAAGCTACAGTTACTCTTGCCAGAGAAAACTGTCAGAGTCAAAAATCCTTTGGATGAAATCTGACTGTTGCCTGAACTCCAGCCCCAACCCTTCTATGGACTAGTTTGTCCCTCCAGAAAAAAGCAACTATTGTCTCCAAAGACAGGTACTTTCTTCCCACTGTAAAGCATGATGAAATAATATCACTGAATGTTAGAATTTGCAAATCTGTAATTTAGGGAAGTTCACAGAGTTGCAAAGAATTATTTTAACACTGTTTATATTATAAGAGGTAAGAAATGCACATATCAGGGTCTATCACGGTGATTAGTCTGATTCAGGGAAAAGTGAAGGGTGGAAAAGATGACACATTTTTGATCAACATAGAACATCAAAAGAAACTAATAAGACCTGAAATAGCTAACTTTTTGCGGAAGTCATGTTTTGTAACATCCTTGAGCGAACTTCATTTAAAACATCTTCCAGGAAAATTACTTCTCCTCTTCGAGTCTTCATCCCTTGAACTAGACCAAAAGACACATGCTGGCACCTGCGTCGAAAAGCAGCAGGACCTAAAATTACATTTCAATCAAGAGAAATGTTTGCAGTGTTTGTTCAGAGCTGGATTCTCTACCAGGAAACAGCAATAACAGCTGAATAAATAACACTCCAACGCAGAAAGCTTTGTGATATAATCAGTAACTCTCATTTCAGCAACCAAAGCTCCATATTTATTATATAATGGGAAAATTATGATCAGAATTATGATAACCTGGTCATTTGCGTGCTCTCAGGAACCTCTCTTGCTACTACCTTTAGCACAGAGGCCTCAGTGCAATAATTTGCAATAAATTGAAAAGAGGCAGGATGTAGACAGATCAAATTACTGTGCCAACACAGATCTGTTAATATAATTAGAAAGGGAGTCATAATAATTCTATTGTGGGCACATTAAACTAAAAGTATAATTAATCACTGCTAATAATAAAATATTCGTTGCTTCTGCTTATAATAATCCCAAGCATTATTCTGGATCCAGAATCTAAGACAACTTTAAGCACTGTGAAAGGAGGCAGTCTAGTTTTCCAGAAGGCTAAAATGCTATATTTAACCACAAAAGACATGCAGTCTGGCAGGGGAATATGATTTAGTTTGCAGATCCATTACTGACCTTTCCCCAGATTGCTAACAGGATTGGTAACTACAATGAATAACAGCAGGGATACACTTCCTTGCAATAGATACTTCAAGCCTGAAGCATGATTCAAACTCAGATTCAGATCACTGCTAAAATGTAATACTTCAAGAATAATAATTTAATATGTCATCACACAATATCCCAGAAGCTATGCCACAGTCTCCTAAAGATTGTTTCTCTTTTTCACATCAAGCAGTTATGAAGTTAAATGAGAGACAGTGCTGTTTTTCACATCCTGGACACACGGCAATGACTCCATTCGCAAAATAATCAGGGCAGCAGGAGTGGGCATATAGAATGAAAAGGTTGGTGCTGAGGACCTGAGGCCCACACTGCACACTATTCTAAGGGTTTGTTTTGTTATTTTTTTCCTCCTTATTGGACTAGTATTAGTTGGGTCCTACAGACCAAATGTCTGCTTCCACTCTGGAGTTCATTAGTTGCACACCAGCATCACATCCTGTAGCTTAGCTTCAACCAAAATGCCTACGTGATGTGTGCTATAGTATGGTGGTAGGTGGACACAATCAGGAGATTCTCCTCAAAACAACAGTCTACTGAAATTCCAATGTACAAATTATTCATTTAAAAAAAAAATCAACTCAATAAGATATATAATATCATTAAGATTCATAAATACATACCTTTCTGCCCAGTCATAACCCATGAGCTTCAGTATTTGGAATAACTGTTGAAAATGATGACTTTGACTTTTATCTGTCTAAGGAATAGAATTCATGCATATCAGAAAACACATTTCAAGTCTGATAGGGATTAGCTTTTCACACACAAACACACACCACCACAGATACTGTGCCAGTAAGTCACTGCAAGCAGAATTAAAATCTATGAAGGCAAACAAGACTTGAAAATTGTGGCAGCTGGAATCTATGTCAATGGGATTTTGCATCATATTAGAAAAAAGTAATCTACCTTTTCAGACATTATTCAAGTCATGAAGCAAAAACACATGAAGGGAAAAGAAACCTTGATGTTCTTTAGTTTCCCATAATTTGTGAGCTGCCCACAAAAAACCCCCTCCATTTCCACCTCAGAACCTTGCTGCTCGTTATAAACCCATGTTTTACGTCACCAAATGCTAGGGTTCCTTTGGCTTAGAAACAGAACACCTCTTTAAGCTGTCTGTCTCCAGAACCCAATAGTTTCTATTGTCTCTAGTGTGATTTGTAGTTTTACATTATAAGGCAGCTACAGAATTTTAAAAAAAGGAGTATGAATTATCACAATTTCATAACAATTATGCATTTTGTGCTCTCTTACTTCCAGTTACTCTCTCCTATTAACTGAAGTAGTTTCTGATGGTGGTTTATGCCTAACAATGATCTTCATATGTGTTTCTAGCTACAGCTGTTGCTGCAAAGTTCACTTTCCTACCTAGTTGTTTTGACTACACCACTCAGACCCCCTTTTATCCCTCCTTAAAAAACCCTGCAGAGACAACCAAATAATCACTACTTCCTCACTTGTTTTGCGTTCCAAGACAATGAGTGAGCAGTGAGTGAAGTGCTTATCTGTGTTCCTTCTCAATTCTACCTCTGTATCAAGCACCTGCCTCCTCTTTCAGAGTTCCTCATAAGCTGCTCCACTCCTATCACCTCTCCATGTTGACTCACAAGCAAGGCTAATAAATGGATAGCAGTGGCCAGCATTTCAAACTAGGCCTTCCAAGGTCTTTTCCCTTCATCTTACATCTGAGGTTTTTCTCTGTACCTGTAACAAAGCCAGATCTCTCTCACTAAGTGGTTAGCTTTAAGGGAGAAGTGTGCAGTCTGGCAGCATGGATTATATTCAATTCTTCATAAATAAAAGCAGTTTCATCTCATGCTTTGAGTGCAACATTCAATGGTATCTTAGTACCTCTTTAATAATATGTCACACATTTTAAAATGTTTTGAATATTTTTCTCATATCACTGCCTTTTTATGAAAAAAGTAGTATTTAAAAAAATCTAAATTGGTGAATGCACTGATTTACAGCATTACAACTAGTAAACCAACTTAATGTTTTCTTTAACAAGTTGATCTGAGGAAGACGATGATCTTATTAAAATAAGACTCAAGAGTCTCTAAATAATTTTCTTGTAACAAGATTAGGATTCTGCTATACCTTTGTATTTAATAATTGAAGACTAAAATCATCAGTGTTCTCATTTAAACCCATGAAGTCCTCTTGCCTCTGGTCACGCTGAGTTAAGACTTAACTCATTACCCAGTACTGGCACAAAACAGCAGCAAAGCTCAGTGAGGCTGGCAGGTCCCTCATTAGTCTGTCTGTTCCATAAAATCTCCTAACAGCCTACGTTATCACCCTCTCATGTTATAACCCACTTTCCCAGTCCTCAGAAAGCCAGAAGTGATAAAAAAACCCTCAAGTCGGACATTCAATTGACACATCAATCACATCACAGTCTGGTTTTGCTGCACATCTGTTTGGACTCAGAGTAGGACAAAAAGGGCCAGCCAGGGAAGTAAATAGTTCAGCTGTGAGCAGCCAGTCAGCTCAAGACTTGCTTTCACACTCACTCCCTCCATGACCATAACGTTCAGGCAATATCCTAATCTGTGCAAAGCAGAGACCCAACTATTCCTTCTTTCTAATTGTACCTTCTTCCTTGGTCCCCACCACCTCACAGTATAACAAATACAAATAATTACCTATCCCCATGAACTAGACAGGAAACATCCCTAACTCCTAAAGCATTGCATTTTCACAGCCACACTGTCCTTCGATGTCAATGAACCCAGTATGTTCCAGCCAGCAGAGGCAGAAAAACTCCCACCAAATCCAAAGAATTTCCCCAAAAAATTTCCCTGTTCTATAACAAAATGTAGGAATGGCAGGCTATGAAAAACTTCCTGAAGACTGAAATAAAAGGAGGAATGTCATTTAACTAGAAACTGCACTTTTAACTACCTGTGTATTTAATGTTGTGCTTACTGATCTCTCCCTGTCTCCCTGAATCTTGTCACATTATACTGACTTCAGAAAAAGTTGTACCAGAGAAAGTATATGGGCATTACTAAACACATCACAGCAATGTGCAGATTTTTTCCACATGTTATTGACTTCATATAAAAGAACACAGTTTACAAAATTATTTTTTTCTAAAGCCGGGAAAAAGAAGATCTAAAAGCATCATGAGATATCTCCTTGGTAATACTAGAGCAAAAAAGAGTTTCACAAAAGTGAGGAGGTAATCCAATTATTGATACTACTGGAACTATTAAAAATCAAAATAATCAAACCAAGAAATATAAAAACATTCCCTGACTATAACTGCTTCATTCAGATTGATTAAGGAGAAAATACAATGTCAAACGAAATAAAAGTTCCTTTGAAACTAATTGCAATGAATTTTTATAATAGAGAATAACTCCAGAGCTGATTTTCATAGGATCATAGAAAGGCTTGGGTTGGTAAGGACCTCAAAGATCACCTAATTCCAACCCTCCTGCCATAGGCAGGGACATTTTCCACTACACCACATTGCTCAGAGACCCATCCAACCTGGTCTTGAACACTTCCAAGGATGGGGCATCCACAGCGTCTCTGGGCAAGCTGTTCCAGTGCTTCATCACTGTCACAGTAAAGAATTTATTACTAATATCGAATCTAAACCTACTCTCTTTTAGTTTAAAGTTATTTTTCAACCATTCTGTGGGTCATGAACTGAAACAGAACCAAGAAACACTGCCATACTGAGGCACAGCTGCTGGGCAGTAAGGGCATCTATTTTACTGCCAAAAATACCATGTGTCTAAGTCAGATTGTGAGCAAGAGGCCCCCCTGGATTACTGGAAAGAGTCAGGCTCAAAAGTGTTTGCTGAATCTAGAATTACTTACCACATAAATCATAGTATCACAGCTGTGCTTGTTCATTCGGTCTATAGCAGCCGCAAGATCTCTGGAAGAGATAATAAGAAACTATTTGGAATTTCACTCAAACATACGTCATTATTTGCCTCTCAGAAAAATAATCTACTTTTTATGAAGGGGAGAGGACTGCCCAGTTAGAAGGATCTATGTATGCCTTACATAAAAAAAGAGATGCATAATTAGCTGATGACATGTTTGAAATGTTTTTTTAAACCACTAACTATGAAAATTACTGAGGAAACAGTTCTTACGTGCAGAGTAGGTCTGCTCTCTGTCTGCCTACTGGGACACGAGAGAAACAACCCTCTCTCGGAAAACTAACCCAGTGCTTAGCATTAGGTTACATGGTACAAAGCTCATCTTCACATACACACACAGCAGTACAGAGAAACAACTTGCTCGAGCCCCTCCCAGGGGCTGTCACAAGAGAGCCATAGGCCCCACGTTCCAGTCTGAAAGCCTCCTCAGGGGCCACCACAGCAGCTCTCCAGACCACCTGACTGAGGGAGGGTACTGCTTAAGGACGTGGGACACATGGGATGAAGAGGAAAAGCATTTTGCAATTGCCCAAGACTTAGCATAGGATGCTCAGGGGAAGGAACCAAGGATGGGAAAAGAAAGGGAGAAGATGATAACAGGGACAGGTGGCTTGTAAGCCAATTGCTGGGTAGTATGTTTGCTCAGTTGTGCCCTGAACTTCATCAGCACGATCTCTCCTGTTTTCTCATAAAACTCCATTTCAAACTCTCCCTAGGTGAGGGGGCTCTCTCTTCTGTATGCATGTGAATTTGGAGGTCTAAGTATCATTATCTGCAGTTGGGGCATACAGCTCATATGGGCTGTGCAACTGTGGTGCCAGCAACTGAAGGGAACTGGGCATAAGCGAAATTAAGTGATAGCAACTGGAGTCTGACCATGGGTCACAGGGGCCAAGGTGTCTCTGCTGCCAACATCTGGAGTGAAGGCACACACATCAACATGTGACTGAGCAAATATCAAGCTGAATAGACAGCAAGTAGGAGAAGTAAGCTGGGAAGTATCCAGGTAAATGTGTGCCTTCAAAGAGGAGGCACTCAGAGGAGTCTGTACTGTTGGCATCAGGGGTCCAGGCCAGCAGCTGGAGAAACCATGAGGCCAGGGGGCTGACTGAGAGATCTGTCTGGATACATGTGTCTCTATGGAGAAGGCAATGGAGCAGAGCAAGGATCCTGAGCCAATAGTTACATGTCTAAGCTCAGTTACTGGAGAGATCCAGTGTGTCTGTGCCAGTAACCAGAGTGGGGCTATGGGTCGTGGGGACTTGCATGTCCAGGTGCCAACAGCTGGGGAGACCTGGGGATCCAGGGACAGCTAATGGGCAGAATCCCAGCTACTAGAGGGATACATATGGTACATATGTACTCTGTACCTACAATACATATGTATATTACTTGGGTTACTAAATAATACATATCACATAAATAAGTGTGTATATCTACACACACACATATATATCTATTTCTTCACAGTAACAGACCTTCATCCTGATCAGCCAGAGGGGAACAAAACACCAAATGTGCTGTCTGAGGGCTGAGTGGTTTTGGCTGGGGCGTGTGTGCCTGTGTGTGTGTGTATGTGTGTGTGTATCTGTGCCTAGTTCAAACAGGTGATCAGCCTTACTACTGCTTGACCTCTGGGCATGGAGCTGTGGCATCATTGTCTCTGTTTGGTTACAGGATTCAGCAGCTCCTTAATGAGCAGGATTGACTGCAACATCTCTCTAATACCCTCACCCTGAAAAGCTGTACACAGTTTACCCTGAGGGCTGGACCTCTGATTTGTTTGCATTACTGGCACAAAGAAACTGTTAAGGCTTCCATATTAAAATACCCAAGAGGAATTTTAGGATACTGATGATGTGGCAGCAATAAAATTGATGTTACAGTGCTGGTGGTCCACTGAGTAAATGCAGACATGGCTGAGACATCATTTTTTCCTGCATCACATTGTCAATAAACATTTTAAGCAAAGGTCTTTCTAAAACCTTCACTATTTGGCAACTATTTACTAGATCAAGAGATCCCAGTTTTGTTTTCAAAGTTAGTAGCTGAAGAAAGTATTATGATTTATGCAAAGAAGAGATTTACTTACAGACTGCTTAAGGGGAGGAAGAGTATTTAAAAGCCATTTTTTTTCCTGATCCATTTTTATCCTGACATAGTTACATTGATAGTTACGATTACTCAGCAATAAGGGTGTTCCATCCCAGCAATAAAAAGCTTCAAAATCTGTACTATCAGTTACAAACGTACTCATGCACAAAAGTTTACTGGCAAAATAAATGGCAATGCACACAGATGAGCTTACTTGCCTTGTTATATAAAGAGATGTCCCATCACTACGCATGACGGTGCAAACTGATGAAAGGTCTTTCTTTTCTGAAAGATCCACGATTCCTGTCCCTTTTCTGTAAGTTGAGATAAAATACTGATGTAACTGCAAGCTAATATACAGGTAAATTCAGATAAGACTGAGGTCAGAACCAAAATGGCCTCTTGCCTCAAACCCCCTCACTGTAGACGACTTTATTCTTTTTCTTTGAATGACTGTCTCCTTTAAGTATTTTTGAAGACTGTTCCTGTAAGTGTGTTGTCACCACTGGTTATGCCAGGGAGCCTGCCCATGTTCTGGTGCATTCCATGATTACAGCTTCCATCTCAGTTCAGCCAGGCACCTGCTTCATCAAAGCAAGGATCTCATCTAACTCTGCTCATTAAATGGCACATGCAGCTACCAAATTAATTAACAGCCTAAAAGGCCATTATGAGTTGAACACTGTCATTGTACTTAATCTGTCATGGCCAAGTTTCTGTACTAGCCACAGAAAGGCAAACTTAATTTTTAACTGTGAGTGTACAAATCCTCCTGGTCTTCTACTAGGACAGCTACCAAGACCATTTAAAGAAAACTCTTTGCCTTAGATTATGTACAAACCTCACTCATCATATCTTGTTTGAAATGCAACTGAGATGTTAAGTAAATTACACTGATTGAATAATGAGTCCATACGTTGTTTTTTGAAGAAGTCCCTTATCTTCCAACATCTTTAGAACCTCCTGGGCCTTCTCTCGGTAATGTGACTCTCCAGAATATTCATCAAAGTGCACTCCTAGACGCTGAAAAGTTCCAGGAATATCAAAGAAGGGTAAAATTGATAAGATTGAGGTTAATAATTTCTTCAAATTAAGTAAGACAATAGGTCTGTGTCACACATCAGATAGAGTGCAAAGATTAATTTTATTCCAGGAAAGATCACTTCATTGTTAAGAGGAAAGGATATTTGGATTTTGATTTAATTGATTTCTGCATTAGAATTAATCTCCCTAAATTGAATACAGCCTGGGTATAATGTTCATGAGAAATTAGGCATAAACTGCTTAAAGCAATCAGTACAAAAATTCTGAGGCAGGTCTTTAACTTGGTGTGCTGGAGGTGAAAGCCATGGACTGCAGAGATTGTACTTGGACATGAAACCAACTCTATTTGAAAGGAAACTGAAAGAAATTTAAAAAGGCAGAAGCTGCTCACAAACATTGCTGAGCATACAGAAGTCATCATTACTATGAAGCCTGAAGGTACACCCAGGAAAGACAGGATGACATTAACTGTCAAAACTGGTCAGTCCATCAGCTGAATATTTATTAGTTTGAATGAAATTGGGAGACAAAGATCTAGCTGTACCAGTCATTATGTGATCAGTGATGACTGACCATCACAATTCAGCTGCATACACAGCCCAATACCTGTTTACCCTTACAGGTGAGCTTTCCACTAGAATTATCAAGTGTCTCACTTGGGAGATCTTAACTTAGAATACTTGGCTTGACTCCACAGATATGTTTCAGGGAAGAAATTAAAGCACAGCCAGGTTATCTGGACTATTGACGAAAGGGCAGGCAACTTCTGTTTTTAACTTTGCAATCGAGGATGAAACAAAACGTGACCAATTTCTACAAACACAGCAAGAGGAATGAGACAGAAAAGTGAAATTTTAAATAAATAATAATACTAGAAGAAGAAAGAGATAGAAAACAAGTCACAAACTCTCTAGAGCTGCAAGTTAAAAAAAGATGTCTAAGCCCATCAAAAGTGGTCACCCATTCCAGAATTTCATCGCAAGTGGGAAAAACACCAGCTGATCTTCAGATGGACTCCACTGGCTCTTGAGTAGTATCAATACCAAGAGACTGGATTCAGTGTTACCTGGACACCATTAAATAAAAAGTATCTAGGATCTCAGCAACTAAAGTGATGGTCTGCTTGGATGTAGATCAGCTACTGTGCTTTTTCCAAACAGAATGGGGCGTAACCTGGCTTATCGAGAAAAAGCTTCCCCACAACACAACAAATAACTGTTGTTATTTTTCATGGCCAACACTAATGCTTGTTTTGCTCTACCAGTTTTTTCATATGATGCTACTATTTTTGCCATTAAAAGTCATCAGTAATTTCTTTCTTGTGATTTGCATCTTTAGCAGAAGTAATCTTGAGTGCTTGATCATCATATTTTCTCTCTTTATTATTTTTCTTTCATTTTCAAGGTTATGGGAAAGGCAATGAATCGACAGTATTAGAGCAATCTCTGTTCCTAAGTGAGTTCACTGCTTGGCAATCTCCTGGATGAAAAGGTACTGTGCACTATCAATTATACTGATGAAGCAATAGAGAAAAAGAGACCAAGAACACAGAGAAAGCAGTGGATGATTTGTACCTTATAAATCTGGATGTATTCCTCAATACTGAAGTCTCTAAATTGTTTCCAAAGTGACAATGTCTGCTCATCACGTTCCTCCAGTTTTCTAAAGAAATCCTTCGCCAGTTTTTTTGTGTTTTCATCCTCTGCTGCTTTGTTAATCTGCACATACACCTAAAATATGACACTGACAATGTTGAAATAGTATAATCCTCCCCTCCAATAAAATAAAGTTCTACAAGAACAATACAAATACATTTAAAGATGACATTTGTAACGTCAAAATTCTAAAGACATGTTAAAGAAACACATTTCCCATTTAAAGAAAGAATGAATAGCCCAAAGTCCAATAAGAAAATGTGCAGCTTATCTTGAAAGAAGACTAATGCTGTAATTCCTTACTGCTGCTGCTATGATCCTCTTCGTAACCTTGAAACTGCTGCAGCAGCAAAATGTGGAAGAACTCATTTATGTGTGCAAACGAAACCATCACGGACATTTAAACCACAGACTTTTCTTTGGAGAACCACAAAGACGATAACAACTACACTGCCTAAAAATGAGATAGGAACTGAAACAGCAAAATCCTTGATAGACTCAGTATTTTACAAGCTCAAAAAGAAAATCCCGACCCGTTTATGATGAAAAAAAAGTTAATGCTGTTTAACTTTTAAATATATGTAGGAGTTTTGATCTTTAAATCATTACAATCTCGATAAAAAATAAGTAATTGTAAAAACTCCATTCCTGTAATGTTCAATGAGTGTGCCAACAGTGCAAACCTTGCTTCAACGGGTTCCACTTTTCTAGAGCAAAACTCACTTTTCCCCTTCAAGTTTGAAGATTTTTGGAGATTTTTAACTGCTGACAAGCTTCAAAGTTTATTGTTTGCTTAGTTCTACTATGAAAAATAAATTTAAAGTAGAGGGAAAATTCAACCTGTTCCAAGAATAACGCTCGTCCTCTCCCACCAGTAGTTTCACACATTCTAGTATCCACCTATGCCCAATCTTTTATCTTATACGGCAAAAAAAAATGCAAAAAGCATATTTGCATTTGCCTCTTCACCAAAATGGAAGGTGCAAAGATGTTTGGAAAGGTACATTTGTATATACATTTATTTATATAGAAACTGTGCTATGGAAATGTTCTTTTTAAATGAACTATAGGAAAGATTAATTTCATACAACAGCAGAAAAAACACCACTTTGAAACACATCTCAGTTTTTGATATAACTAGGGATACAGCTGAACAAACACTTAGGAATTGGGAATAATTAAGAAATCAATTTGGTCTTAAACGACTACTGTTTTAGAACCTCTTGTATCTTGACTGAATACTGCTCTCTACATTTGAAGGTAATAAAGCCTACCAACTGCTGCAATTTTAAAGCTTTAGTGCAAAATTCAAGTATTAAAAATTTAAATTCTAAGAATGGACTTAAATTATAAATAAAGTAATACACAGCATGCACAACCACAAAATATGACTACTTTTTTTCTCTTTTAATCAGTCCTACAGCTCTAAAACACCTCCATATTGAGAATCTATCGATTCAATTCAGCAGGGCTCAGGGATGAAGGAATAAGAACAAAATTTACCTATGTCAAAGAAGCTGGCAAGCTCAGAAGGAGCTATTCTGCCACATAAACAATCTGACTAACATGCATTCAGCTGTCGACTATTCAAATATTCAAACACAGTTTGCTCCTTCGCCAATAAACAGATTTATGCAGAACAGTCATCCTGCAACATGCTGTCTGAACACCACTGGCCATAGTTCCCATATCCAGCTCACAGGGTGAAGCACAGCTCAGCTTAGTAATGAGAGAACATCTGACAGTGCCACACAAGAACCCTGACAAAGCCTCATTAACGTGTGAGATCTTCCTTTTGGAGGATGAGGACTTGAACATCAGCCACTCAGAAAATTTTGTCCACCTATCCATACAGTTATTGGATCTGTGCAGGTAAGTATGTAAGTCCTTTATGTGTATTGTATATATGTTACATCCAGCACGGTTGTCACCCAAAGATCACTTATAAGTACCAAAGACTGACAAAATCTTTTTGGTTCACTGCACTATATGAAAACAAGGAAGTGATATAGGAACTGCTAAAGAGGAAGAAATAAGTACTAACTCAGATGGTATTAGGCATATTGGAATGGAGCAATCCAACAACCAAAATCATATTAATCCTGGAAATACAAAGCTTGCTAAACTACCTCAATCTTCATTGCTAACTGGGAGAGTCCACTGAGTCAGGTTTGAGCCTGACACACAGAAATGCAATCGATAGCACTTGCACCATCTGTGGGCTTGGTGGGTAACCGAGAGGGCAACCTCCTGCAATAAAACAGCCTTCCCTACTGCTGCAAGGCATTTCCTGAATGGCTGTCAGCAGAAACTATACCTTCTAATGCTCCTGGCTCTTTCACACTCCTGGAAGAAAGAGTATTCTGCAGAGCCAGAGCAGCATTCTGGAAAGTGACAGTCACTTCTCCTTAGCTATAAATGTTAAAGCTCCATATTAGACACAAAACACTTTCAAGATCCTTTTGCCCCACCATAGTGAATCGTGCATGGAGCAATGAAAATCAAATTCTAAAAACACTAGCAACAGGCATACATCTCACTTTTCACAACTTTGGTAACCAACAGCATCAGATGCAGTCTCTACTGCCACAGCCCAGGCTTGCACTAATCCTTCAAGTACGGTCATTTAAATCCCACATGAGTCTCCTCGTGACCCTGCAGACACATTAAAATCACTTTTTGTACTGATTCTGTACAGAACTGACAGCTAAGTTAAATGGATTGTCCTCTGAAGTGTGTAGTTGGTCTTCTCTGAACTTACCTCAAACAGGTGTTGTAAAGGACTGGATTTTAGTTTTTCTTTGTTGCCAAAGGATTGGAAACCAACACCCAATAAGCCTTGAATAACAATTAAATACAGAGTTAGGCAACAACACAGAGTATGTTATGTTATTTTCATAAGCAAGTCTAGTTCTAGCACTGTAGCCAATAAAACAAATGCCCTACATTTTAAAACAATAATGTATGCTACAAAAATAAAGCATATGAAAAGTGTAACCTATTATTCCACTGCATGAGAAAAACACCCCAAAAATACAATAGCTAGAAACTAGTAAGAAATACTGTGTTGATTTTTCAATTCCTCATAATTAGAATTTGTGTTTCTGGACTTGTAGAGAAAATCAACTTTTACACAGCCATGACCTGCAAATGACAAGTCACATAGTGGAAACTGTCCAGCAACAGATCATGCTCAAAACTCTGTTTTGCTTTCTCCCTTAAGAGTATTATCGTTTCAAGGACAATAGAAACAGGAACACAATGTGGTATTCCACATATCACTCATGCAATATTTTCAAAGGAACTTTTTGCTGCATGCTTAGAATACGCAGCTTTTTTCACATGTCCAATTTGGCTTCAGCTCTTCCCAAAAGCCACCTGAAAGGGCAAGAAATCCAAATCCCATTCTTTTTGTCTGCAAAAAACACCACACTAACACCTTCAGTAATGTCTCTTAGATTATCTGACGCTAAATTCAAGGCCATCTGAGTTGACAAGGACCAGGACTGATGTAGGAATAGGTATGCAGTTATCCTTTTGAAAAAGCCTCTGCAACTAAACAAATAGCACTGTCTCAAGACTTCCCTCTGAGAAACACTGAGCGTAGTAGAAGCCATGGCAGACTCAAGGAAGAAAAACAGGTTAGGGTTTAGGAAATAAAATTAGTCTAATCCTACTGAAAGAAAGTTTAGCTAAGGACAGCTTGTTCTACAAACAATTGGAGCTTGATTTCCTAATGATCTCTCTTAGATATCAGTGTACCTAAATATTCCACTTTTCAATGCTGACTTCACAATCCAATCCCCAGCACAACTGCCAGTCTTTATTTAACCCAAACACATCCTTCCACACATTTTCTGTCTTCCCCGAACTACCTCCAGACCTTGGTACACTCACCAGTTATTGGCAAGATGCAGCATGTGTTGAGACCAGTTCTGACTTAGAGGTGCTGACTGGTTTGCTGGCAGGCTAAACACAAAAGTTAACTCTCTCCCACAGGGCGTTACTTTGTATTGCTATCCCTATTCATCTGCCAATTGTCACAATTCCAAAGGAAATTAGTTTTCTTGGAGACATTTTTCCTTGTCAGATCTGGTTGAAGTTGGCCAATGGGTTCAAAATCTATTAGGAGCAGAGTGACAGGAAGACAGATTGACAGACGTTGTGGCTGCATAAACACTGTTACCTTAAGAAACCTGTTCCAAAACTGCCTGAAGGTTGAGCACTTCTCTGCCACGTTTCAGCAAAATATGTTTTCAATCATCAAATTTTAAAGCCTCTGACAATAGCAGTTGTAAAAGAAATGCTGACAGATGGTTAATTACAGCACTGCTTCTGAGAAAGGACCACTATAACAATATTTCAATGCTGTAATTTTGTGAAGCATGACCATATTATTTGTTATAATACCTGTCATATATTTGAGCTAAGCCAGCCCAGATAAAGAGGGGATCACCTATTTTGAAAGAAACAGTTGGAACTACTAGGTCAGTTGTGTGCTGCTTAACAGGTACATGTGTAAATAACAGGCATTGTGATCTTTATACCTTCAGGAAACTTAGCATTAAAATACATTAAATTCCTAATACTGAGAATTCAGAGTGCTATTTAGTATCTTCAAAGAAAGACAGAATGAGGTCAGCTGAGAAGACTTTTAACCACATTGCATTTCATTGCTTCACTGTCATTGCCACATTGATTATACAATAGCATAGTGATAAAATTATGTTTAAGGGTCAAAAATGAATGAAATGTGCAATAATGAAACTGACTGAATTTTTGGTGAACTCATTCCGCATTCAATTCCTATAAACAAATTCTAAGTGAGGCAAAGCTCTGCTATAAGCTACTGTTTCATCAGAAACAGGATCAGGGAAGACAAGCTGCAGAGGAAATAATTTAACAAAGGAAAGAATATTCTATTACTGGTCTCACAGTCATACGAACGTTACACTGCACTGTCTAAATGCCAGGAATTTAATCTAGAAGGAATAATGGGTAAACTGAATATTTTTGTTACGTTATCTACAGTTAGGAATCTAAATACATAAATGGAGTGAAAGTAGAGTATTTAGTAACCCAACTCTGTTCGTAAAATTGATTCCTTGATGTCCCCATAAACAGCAGTACCATTGAAACTGGAGGGAGCAGAATAAAGGCTGGAATAAGCAAAAGTGACTGCTTAATGGACACTGCATTTTGTGTTTGCCATTCAAAAATAGTTTCCAAAGCTTATTACAAAAGAAGTGGGGGATTTTTATAGTTTTCACAGGTGTACCAGCCTTAAAGAATGAGCAAGTGAGGATGACTGCCTTTTTTTAAATGCCGAAAATATGTCAAAACAGCTTTTTTGAGGAAATTAGAAAAAAAAGAGGACAATACAAATAAATTTAAAATGCAAGATTAACAGAAGTCAACAAAGTTGTGAATTCTATGGATGGGTCAGCTGCCATAAAAGAGGGATGGTTATAGATCCAGCAATTGGACTTAAATGATCTGTGGTCAGGGAATAAATATCAAGCTATGCAAGGCTGTACATGAGAGGATTTTTCAGTCCTCACTTGTCTAATGGACATTTCAGAAGAGGTGGGAATGTCTATGTGTGTGCATACATGATTAGTTTTCCACAACCTATTCACTTGCACATTCTCCACCTATACACCTCTCTTGTGCTACATTTTAAGCAGAAGCTGAATATTTTGGGGAAAGTGTAGGGATATCTTTAAAGATACAGACTCCCTGGGCCTCAACCTGCCAAAATTTGGTTGTTGTGGAAATTAATTATGCTCTATGAATAATGAACTACTTTCCAAAAGGAACAACAACAACAAAAAAAAACACACACACAAAAAAACCCCACATAAAGAAAACACACAAACACACACAAAGACAACCCAAATATAAAATACACATTGTTACAATTATTCTGTTGTTGTGGCCTAGGCAAGTTAGCAACCTTACTCTTCCACAAGTGTTACACATGCAAAGTCTGAATAAGGAAGACTGGATCACAGCAGACCTGCAACAGTTACGGTAACAGGTACACCTTTTGTCTGGAGGCAGCAACAGAAGTCTGCTCAGCCATGAGGACTCCAAAGCTGTAACAAGCATACTCAGAAAATAACCCCCAAACTACACACAAGTAATCTGAGAGAGGAGCTACTGAGGGACAGAGGAACTGTTGGGTAAATTTCCTCCTGTTATTTCTTGTACAGCAGTACAGGTCATACTGCTGATGAATCAGTCTGGATTGTTTCGTTCATATTTTAAGGAAATTAACTATATATTACATGCATGGAAACAGGATATCACTCTTTATGAGTGCAGAGTGGCCAGCAAAAACTGAAGCTGGACACCTAGACCATGTGATACAGTAGAAAAGGAGACAGAATAAACAAGTATTAAAACATACCAAACTGCATGCCCCAGTCACCAAGGTAATTTATTCTTACTACTTCATGTCCCAGTGCAAGTTTGAGATTTGCTATAAAATTCCCTGGTAAGGAAAAAAAAAAAGATATTACTATTCAGTTGTAGGTAGTCTCTCATGCCTACAAAGTTTCTGTTTTCTACAGTTTGTATAATCTGTATTCAAAAGGAAGAGGAAAAGCAATCAGATGGATTATTCCTTAGAATTTCCTAAAATACTTCACAACTAAAAACAATAGTAGGAGTAACAGTAAAAAGCGAGTTCCTTTCTGAGCAGAAAAAGAAATGTCATGCATTTGAAAAGTGCCATAAAGTATCTCACACAACAGTGATAAAAACATACACAGGTGTATGCACACGCACAATCTGCAAAGTACGCAATCACAAAAAACACCTTTTGAAGTCTTCTTGTACTCTCACAAATATGTGTGTATACAAGTACGTATATATAATTCCATCAGAGTCAGGTAACCTCATACCAGGAGGTCAGGCAAGCACTCAAGATTCATAAACTCCTGTTAACTGTGATGTTAAACAGAGAACATCAAGTCCTGAATCTCTGTACACTGTTGGGGCAGTTCTGAGCTCTGCACTTAACGCGCTACACCCCAAACTTATCATATCACATAAGGACATCTTAGTTCTAACCATTGTTACAATAAAAGCCCCTCATCTCTCTCCTGAGCTTAGCAACAGCTATGGAATTCCAAAGAAGAAATACCCATATCCCTTCTTCCATTTTCCTGTGTTTCAATTCCTGTGTTTCCTGTGTTTCAATTTTCCTGTGTCTTTTAATTACAATACGGATGTTAAGGATGCAGAAAACTTTCTCCTCTTATGTTGTTATAACACTGTATTATAGCTTGCAATTAGTCTCAATCACATTCTCTGTAGTTAATTCATTCTCTTACCACGGAACAAACACTGATCTACAGAACTGTTTTTGAAAGTGGGTTTTTTTCCTGTAACAAAGGGTCCCGAAGTGGAACACAAAGAGTAATCTTATTCAACTATCAGCCCATGAAGAGGCACAATTATCAACTTTATGTAATTAATAATTATACATGATACTTTAAGTACTTTATGACTAATACAATATTAGATGCACAGATGCCGTAGGATCTTCTACTAATAACCCACTAGTTTTTGTTGTGAGAGAGGGAAATGAGGGAGCAATAATGTTTTCCATGTGTCACTAGAGTACTGCACAATAAACTTATTAATTATACCATTAGAAATTACAGCAACTGTGCCAGTAATACTGCCATAAAGTAATTAAAAGCAAGCTTTTTCCAAGACAGACACCAAGACAACTATCTGACTGCTCTGCAGTCCAGTGCAAATTAGGAATTTAAAATTCAAAGGACTCATGACACCTCAATGAAAACTGAATTGGATGTCTTTGTAGAGCAATTTAAAACTACTCAATTTAATATTCACAGTCATAAAACTACATTACATGTGACTTAAACCTGCCAGCAACACACCACTTTCTTCTCTTCACTGCATAATAAGCAAAAGGTTTTTAATTAGCAAGTTGAGCCTCACGTGGCCCCTCCACCAGAGGAGCGAAAGGTTAGCAGTGCTCCCCTGTCAAGTGAAACAGGAAGACAAAGAAGCCCTTTTGGAAGGCAGTTAAATGCACACTTACCTACTATCGTGGAACGCAAATGTCCGATGTGAAACCTTTTGGCAATATTAGGGGAGCTGTAACAAATTTTCACAAATAATGTTTGTTCAATGCACAAGACTACCAGATCACCAAGTCAAAATACTTGAACTCATGGATCTAGCAGAAGAGCTGAAATAAAATCACCATTTTCAATTTTTTCTTAAGATTCCCTGATTAGCTTCTGTTCTAGACGGCAAATTTTCCTATCCAACCAGCTTTTCGTCCAATATCAGTTAACAACTAGAGTTGTAGGGAAAAAAGAAACCACAAAACACCCCAAAACCAACAGCAACAAAAAATCCAAACCAACCAACCCCCAACTATACTAGTGACAAAGAACTGAAAATATCTTCCCACTATTTACATGCTTTGGACATATGGATCATTCTCTTCACACCTTTATTAGAGATAAATCTTATACCAGGACTGGAGATCTTGTGTACAAGAATCAGTAACTGAAATCACATCTTCTCCAACGATGCCCCACTCAAAAAACCCCAAATCAAACAAGAACACAACCCTGTACCCACAACTGTTTGCTCTGATAACAAAATGGAAGTTCAGTTATGAAAATTCACCCTTCAAATTAAAGCCAAGGGCTTGCTTTCCATGACTATAAAAGCCTGCAGAGGGAATATAAGTGAACAAAAATACTTATCCATAAAAAGATCTGAGTCAGCCACTTTTCATTCCACAAGCAAGTGACTGTAAACAAAATTGCACTGGATAGAAATTTTGAGGCTAGCAATAGAGAAGATTTAGCAAGATAAATGCCTGGCTGCTTTAATAAGTCAGGAAGAAAGGTATTAAGGTGACAAAAGAAATAGATTAGTGGCTGAAAATTCAGATCATGTTTCCTCATAACAAAATAAAAGAAGCTTACTTAAAAACTGAATGCTACTATGCACTAAATGAGAGTAGTCTTAGTGGAGGGCAGTGTGAGGCATGAATCCCTTAAATATCAAAAATATATTCTGGTAAAAAGCCTCAATTCCCTAAATATAACTTATATTCTACTTGGCAAATTAACATTAGAGTATTAAATACAGTTGAATACTGTAAAAATATGATTTAACATCACAGGCATCATACATTACAGCAGTGAATATCAACCAGCAAATATCAATTAGCAGACAAGCCAATTCTCTCAAAGGACTCCTCACATGTGCTTACCTGAACTCAATCACTGCCTTTTGTCTAGGCACTGCAGAGAAAATTTCACTTTTTACTCCATATTCTGAGCCATCTTTGAACACCTGCTGCAACACAGCCTAAAGCACAAGGAAGATAAAAAAAAATACAAAAGAAAGTTTCAACAACAGAAAGCATTATCAGGAAAACTGTTTACCGGCCACACAAGAGACTGATCCACATCCTTTATCCACATTAGCAATCAGATGGGTGGTCTGCCAAGCAAACAAGGTCTCATATGCAGAAGAAAATGCCATTAGCTTTTGAAAACTGTATCTGACCAACTAAAAAAGTTAGAGAAAGTGTAGGCAGAGTTTTGGTGAAAATCAAGGCTGAGTTTTGTAAAAACTTTCTATTTTCTGCTTCTTTAGTGCCAAGGAAATCCAACTATTCAATCCCCATGTATCAAAACACCCCTTCTTCTTTTCCCCCACCTGCAAGTCTGTAATGCCACTATGAATGGTCTGCACAAAAATATGTCTGCTTTGCAAGCACGGAGCCTGTGTATAACACCTTAAAATATTTCCTCAACACAGTTTGTGGGAAGAGGAATCCTATGCTGACTACACTATCAGTAATGTGCTCATACAGCAGTCGGTCCCTGTACATCCCCCACATACTTCACTTTGTCACGCAGGCCAATACATTACAAACCCAATATATTGTATTGGTTTTCTGTGGCCATGTTTTGGTAGCAGCAGGGCTACAGGGGTGGCTTCTGTTGGAAGCTTCCAGAAGCTTCCTCCATGTCCTGAACAGTGAATGCCAGCCAGCTCCAGGACAGGACCCGCTGCTGGCCAAGGCCGAGCCAATCGGGAATGACAGTAAAGCCTCTGTGATAACTTATTTAAGAAGGAAGAAAAAAGTTATTGCACAGATGTAATTCCAGCCAGGGAAGAGCGGAGGGAGAACATGTGAGCAACAACACAGACACCAAGGTCAGTGCAGAAGGAGGAGGAAGAGGTGCTCCAGGAGCTAGAGCTGAAGTTCATCGGCAGCCCATGATGGAGCAGCTGTGCCCCTGCAGCCCATGGAGGACCATTGGGGTGCAGAGACCCACCTGCAGCTCATGGAGGAGTCCATGCCAGAACAGGTGGGAGGCTGTGACTCCATGGGAGGCCTGTGTTGGAAGAGGTCCTGACAGGGACCTGCTAACTCATGGAGAGAGGAGCCCTTCCTGGTAGGACTTGTGGCCCTTTGGGGCACACACGCTGGAGCACCTTGTTCCTGAAGGACTGCACCCCATGGAAGAGTGACCCACGTGGCAGCAGTTTCATGAAGAACTGTTGCCCGAGAGATGGACTCATGCCAGAGAGGTCCATGAAGGACTGTTTCCCATGGGAGGGACCCCATGGGAGCAGGGGGAGGACTCCTCTCCCTGAGCAGTGGCAGAAACAACAACTGACCATAACCCCGTTCCCTGTCTCCCTGCACTGCTGGGAAGGAGGAGGGATTGGGGGAAGGTGTTTTTAAGATTTGTTTACTTCTCATCCTCCTGATATGATTCTGTTAGCAATAAATTTAGTTAATATTCCCACTTTGAGTCTGTTCTGCCTGTGACAGTGATCAGTAAGTGATCTCTCTCCCAATCCTTATCTTAACTCACGAATCCTTCATTATATCATTATATTTTCTCCTTTGTCCAGTTGTAGAAGGGAGTGAAAGAGTGGCTTTAGTGAGTATCTGGCAGCCAGCCAGGGTCAATCCACTACATATATGAAGCTGTATGCATTGGCCAAGCTTCCTGAAGATAACAGGAGGCTTTAAGAAAGCGAACCAAAGTGGAAATCTCATTTCATTCAGTGGAAACTTTCCTTCCCCCCCCTTAAAAAATCACTTTAAATTTTTTCCGCAATAGATAATGAATAATTTTTTCTTAAAAAAGGAAAAGCATCTGTAGAAACCATTTTTATTCTGTTCTTACTGTGACACCTAAGAAGGCACACGCTAAGCTAGACACACACAAAAATTTACTCATAGACCTATTCTCTTTATCAACAAAAGTTACAGTTAGCTTTTTTCTTTCCTCTCTCCTCAGCGACATAATGCAAAATTACATGTCCTAATTCCACATATTTTTTCCAGCAAAACTCTATTAAGCCAGACACAATTTTGCTTGAACCATTAAACTGACTAGAATTGCTACAGATAAAGCACCTCGTGAAATCCTACCCATAAATAAAATTTAGCTCAAACTACTCTTTCAGTGCTATGTTCTTATCATGATGGATTGACTATAAATAGCTAATGAAAAATTAAAGGGATAAAGCAACTGATTGATAGGTATGCCTATGCAATACCTGATAAAAAAGGATCTTTTCATTCAGGAAAAGAGGACTGCAAGCCTAAGTGACTCACTGGAAGTCCTGATGGGAAAAGGGCTTCACCAGTATCAGGTAAGACCTGATTTCTTGCCCCTAATTCACATGTGGTTATTTTTCTCAGACCACAATATCATTTTCCACAAGAATTGTTAATCCTATAGATTAAGGCCATGAACAACAACACAACAGCAGTTGTTAGCTGAACAAGTTAGTTGAACTGGTTTAGCAATGCTTTCATTCAGTCCCCAGTCTAACAGTACCAGTCATCCACATATTTTTATGAAGCTCTTTGAAATAATCCAGAGTACAACTGTCACACTACTCTTACAGCCTGAGCTATATCTTCCTTTCACTACTGGTTTTAAATATTTTTGTTTTATTTTAGCAATTTTGAGCCAAACTCCCATGCCTCTATTTCCAATCAGATCCAGCTGGTTTAACTTACTGCGTATAGATGAAAAAAAAAAAACTAAAGAATTTCCTGTACCATTGGTTATAAAAAGCATCCAGTAACAACCCTTATGTTCACTAGCAAATTTTCTTCCTCTTCCATGACATGAAAAATTTCTTTGGAAGTGCCTTTGCCTTATTCCAGACTTGAGGCCACTTATCATCAAGAACTGTGGCTTCTTTAATCAGCCAACACTAATATCCATTGGCTCGGTTATAAGCATTAGGAATATACCTTCAGTCAGAATGTCGAGGAATACAACTTCCTTCATTTTCTTAATTTCTTTTTTTTAGTGAAGCGTGTAATAATAGATCTGCTATCAAATATTTTTATTTGAGGTAAAAAGAAGTCTCTTTACATGCAAGATCAAAACTTTTGAGTTGTAGACTGTAGAAACTCAAAGATTTAACCAATTAACCAAGCCTGCATTTTAAAGCAGAGAGAGAGGAAAAAAAGAGGAGTTAAGGTTATCAGTGAACAGTAGATACATTGTTTCCTCATAAGGATAAACTTTTGTGACCCTCATTCCAAACTCTAGGCCTACATAACAAATCGGCAACAGAGATCCTCGAAGAGAACTTATGAAAGACAGTTTTACAAAAAAAATACATTTTCAAGACAACAGTAGGTATTCTATAGTTTTATACTGAAGAATTTATTTTTACCTTAAAGCACCTGAAAGATACTACTCACCTTTGCTAATAATTCCCTGTTTATTGTAAAGTTCACTGTTCCTGGACCAGCGCTGATTTCACTCACTACAGCATCACATTTTAGCTAAAAGAACAAAATAAAACAGAAACTCTACGTGAAAACAGGTAAACTGGAAAACTGTAATTCGATCCACTGTAAATATTGATTTAGTCCACTGTAAACATTAAATGTTATTTGCTAGTTTGAAGCAATCAGAAATGGATCATTTCATCAATCCTGCTGGAAAAGGAATGATTTTATTATTTCCCATCCGTGCTTAATAGGTCTGAATACAACTCGACTTGAAATGTCACACATATGTTCTATTTCAGCTCCTGCCTGTGCACGGTCTGTGTTTTCTTTTGACTGGGAGCAGTAGCTGAACCCTTTGTACAGACAAAAGCTGAGATACATTTGACAACTTACACAGTACCTGACAGCACTTAACAAAAACAACAAAAAAAGTTCAGTGACAACAGGCTGCAGTGCCCAGTGACACAAAATATACCCTGAGACTGGCTCAGTTGGTTAGAGCACGGTGCTAATAACAACAGGGTCATGGGTTCAATCCTCATATGGACCATTCACTTAAGAGCTGGACTAGATAATTCTTGTGAGTCCCTTCCAACTTGGAATATTCTGTGATTCTGTATAAAATAAAGATGTTAAAGGGCAATTTATTAAAAATTTTAATTACAACTATCCATGTTTTGAAAATTCTGAACCCATAAGGCATATCTGGGCAACCAACACCTAATGTCAACACAAATTTGGGCCTCTTTATGGGATGGGAGTTTTGGATCTCAACCTCTCAGGTTTGAGAGCTTCTTATTAAACTAGCCTTCATAGCCAAGAAATTGTCAAAAAAAAAAAAAAGAGGGACAAAAAGCATATAAGGAAATGACACAAACCTTATCACTTGGTTAAAATCTTTGAGAGGCGAGCTATACATTTCTACTGAAGCTCATCAGCATGAAGAGGAAATTGTACCCCCATGCTAGGTCTCCAGCTTAGACACTGACCTAACCAGGAGAAATGACAGCTAGTCTTGAAGTTCTTTAACCTTCGCAAGCTCTGATAACAACAAATACCAGTGTTAATTCACAAGCTACATAAAAAAATCCCGAAACATTTACTGGTTTGATGCTGAATTTCCCATTTTACTGTTTTACAGAAGGTCCTTTCTACTTATGGGGCAGAGAAAAACCAGAAATATACACCGGACTTTCTCCATAACATTTGTTCTGATAAATGTTTTCTACATTTGTCATTTGTCATGTCAGTAGTTTTCATCTCTTTAACATGAGAGCTGATTTGGCCCCTCCATAGCTTTAACAACCTCTCCTCCAAGTGCCCTGTGGTTCTTTAGTAACCAGATGTCCCCATGCCCAAGGCTTGGACCAGAATGCCACTGTGCTGTACAAAGGCACAGAAACCCCCAACACAATGTCCCCTGCACAAAGAACTAACAGCACAGAAACGAAACAAGAATTAGTCAGCCAGATGAAATCAAAAGCCCATGGAAACAAGACCCTTTTGACACACAATTCTCAGCACCCAGAGCACATTATGTTTCATTTAGTATCACACTGCTGTATTACTTAGACTATTTTAGTCAACGGGAAAAATTTCCACCTCTTCCGCCTAACCTAAATATCTTTATTTCAAACATTGTGACCTATTTCCTCAGAGAGTGACTAAGAGCACACTGCTGAATATTAAGGCACTCCAACAACTGTTTGTCATGACAAAAACTGGTAACTGCCTGCATTTTTCTGATAGTTTTAGATACATAGTCTTACTTTGTTAGTTTATACACTGCTCACTTCTTTGTAGAAGATATGACCAATTTAAACAAATTATACTAAATGCATCCCCTTTATTCATCACTCAACAAAAAACATTCCTAAGAGATTATGGATTCTTTTCTAACTGGCATGGTCTATGCAATTTGGGAGCTTACACTGATGGTCTGTTCTTTACTATTACAATTGCTCCTCCATATAAAGCTTTAGGGCTAAATGTCCCAGGTTTATTTAATAAGCCACAAACAATAAAGGAGGGAGGCAATTTTCAGCTTCCTAAACACTGGGAATAGCAGCTGTTTTTAAAATGAAAGACGGGGCACAGGATAAAAAACTTGTTCCCATGACAATGTAGTCATTGAAACAGATTACAAAGGAGGTTGTCAGATCTTTGGAGGCTTTCAACACCTGATTTAATTTTAAAAGTCCTCAGCAACCTCATCCAAATATCTTCAACAACCTGGACTGGGGAGGAGATGGGAACAGATAACTTCCTGAAGTCCTTTCCCACCTCAATTATTTTATGGGTCCAGAAAATCTTTAAGCTGCTTCAGAACTTTTGGTTGTACATCTGTGCACCATCAGTTCCTTCACCTGAGTCAGGATACTTATCTTGTTAAAGAAACAGGTCCAAGTTATGGACATCTTCAACATCTCAGCAGAGAAAAATGAGATGAAAAATAGTTTAGCTTCTCAATAGTATTACAACTGGGTTTATTTCTCCTTTTTAACTCCTGATTGTAGAGCAATCCTACTGATTCCTTCTCACACTTGCTGGCAATTTCCTAGTTTATACTCCTCCGCATTGGCATCACCAGCACAGCTTTAGATTGTGAATTATCTTTTTTTTTGGCACAAATGATCTCTAAAACCTTAGCATCGCCCTTCCGATTGCCACTTTTTTTTCAACTTTATGTATGCCAGCTTCTCCAGATTTTTATTTCCTTCCATCCTTCAACGTTTGTGTCACTTCTGTAGACCTTGTTTTTCATGCTTCTTCTTTTTTTATGCTGCAGTTAGTCTTAATATCTCAATTACTAAGATTTTCCAAACTAGCACCCCTGAAAAAAATTCCTGTTCTAAGAAAACTCAATTTCAAGCAGCTAGGGATTTGAAAATTTTGGCCTGTTTGTCTCAAAGGCTAAATTTACCCATTGTTTTTCTAGCGCTGGATTTTGCACCTTTGGTTTTCCAAGCCATCACACACTCAATTTCTTCCTCAAATGCTGGCAACAGTACAGACCATGGTATACCCTTTAGATACCCACCTAACTCCACCAGTATTATTTCTCTCAAACTATTTGAAAACAACAATTTCAAGAGAACCTCAAACTGCTTCTCCAATTCCCTGTGAAGATTCTGTGTACAATTACAAGTAGTCATCAAACTACTCCGACCCAGATAGATGCTTGGAGAAAGAACACTTTTTACCTTATGATGTCTCTTACAGCTCTAGTCTATAAGTTTCTTATTGCATAAATATGTGATGAATGCGTTAGCATACCCTTTCAGCCAGCTTCTGAGCTTGAAGATGCAAGTCTTGTGCTAAGCAATCACTAGAACTGTTTTCTATTACAGAAGCAATGGAGAGCCGGAAATCAGCAACATGCCTGAAAAAAAGCACATATGAAAATCAGGAAAAAAACCCTGTTGCAATGCTGGGGAGATCCGGAAGATCCAAGCTGACTTCTGCATATGACAACTCTAGTTGCCAAGCCTAACCCAGACACATATATCTGAAAGTTTACTATGTTTAGAAAGCTGCAATAGAAGACCAAGTATTACCTTTGCTCTAATACAATCAAAAAATAGATATGGTAAGAACACTATTTCAGAATAAACAAAAACTATGCTTATGAGTGAGTGTAATTTACTTGCTAACATCATTACCACTCTTGAGCAGGACACTGAAAAAAAAATCCCATTATAACTTCACATTGGTTCTAAGCAGTTTCACATTCAGATCATTAATGTTAAAGCATTTGCCATTCAAGCACTGGCCGTAATTCGTACAGGCTTTTAAAAAATTATTTTGAGCTTACTTGAAAAGATACAGTGATTTGATTAGATTGCACTATCTTCTTACAATTAAATTGGTACATAAGGTTTGGGTTTTTTTCTGTATTTCTTTTTCCCTAGAGTTAAGCTCTTGCAATAATAAGCATGACATAAAATAATAAAACATGACATAGCATTGTAAGATAAAATGTAAACAACTACCGTTTTTTGGAGACGGGAACGGCAGATATGGACTTTATTAAATTTTCTGGTGGCAGATCCAAAACCTTTGAAAGCTAAATTGGAAATAAAGAACAATTTGGCTTAAGAAGAAAAAAACCTCGACAAACACAAACGAACCAAAAAACCCTCAAACAAACAAAAAAACCCAACCAAACAAAAAAACCCCAAGGAAAAATACTGCTTCCTGTTTAAATACCTATAGAGGATGCGTTGTTTGTATTTGAAAGCAAATTTAAACCCAGGTGAAAAAGGACTTATTAAATATTATGAACAATAGAATAAAATATGCGATACAAACTCAAGAAATGTTAAAGGAGCCTTAGAAAGGCAAAACACCACAGAAGGTTGGGGCTTTTTTTCCCCACAAAGGATCTCGTCAAACCCTCCAGTGCCATTACCGACCGAAGTAATCATGGAATGGCAGAATGGTTTGGGTTGAAAGTGACCTTTAAGACCTTAAAGTTCCAACTCCCTGTCACGTGCAGGGCCACCTTCCACTAGACCAGGTTGCTCAGGGCCCCATCCAACTTGGCCTTGAACACTTCCAGGGATGGTCGCTACACCTCACTCAGTTTATCCCAATCCCAGCTCGGCTGTGGGTCGCGCCCACTGCGAGACGCCCGGGCAGCGGGGGGGGACTCGTAGTGAGGGCGCGAAGGGGATGTGTCGGTCGCGGCGCACTGCCCCTCCGCGCCAGCCGCGGGAGGGAGCGGCGCGTACCTGGGCGGCGATGCTCCTGCGCCAAGAACCCGCCGCCATGGCCGCGCCGCCCGGCGGAACCTCCGCGGCCGCCCCGCCCCCCCCGCGCCGCTCCTTCCGCCCGCCCAGGGGCGGCCCGGGCCGTACCACCCTCGCGTTACAGGGGGAGGCGGGGGGGACGCGCCGGGAGCGCGCGTGCGCCAAAGTCCCGAGGCGTCCTTCTTTCTCCTCCTCACGTCCGATAACGCCGGGGTGTGGGGCGACATGAGCACGTGCTCCGTATCCAAGGTGAGGCGTGGGAGAGAGGGCGGGGGTCTCCCCAGGGAGCAGCGGGGGTTGTGCGGGTGCTGGAGGAGCTGGACCTGCGGTATCGCCCGCCGTGCCCTGCGCCTGCTCCTGCTCCTCTTCCCGCCTCCTCCATTTGCTGCTGTTTCCCGCGTCCCTTCTGCCCAGGTTCCCCGTTGCCCCGTTCCGCTGCCCGTCCCTTCCCAAAGCTTTAGTGGCTTTCCGTGCGCCGGCTCCCTCCGGGTCCTGTTTTTGCCCAAGGCGCTTTGCGTCCTCACCGCAGTCACACGGAATCACAGAATATTCTGAGGTGGAAGGGATCCACGAGGATCATCGAGACCAGCTCTTAGTCCTGCCCAGAACATCCCCAGGAATCACACCATGATTGGTGACTGACACATGGTCATCCATCCACCTGCTCCGCTCTCCCGTTGGCACAATAGGAACGCTTCGCTGGAGCGGAGCGGAGCAGAGCTGTAGCGCCCGTAGGTTTTGTCAGCTGAAGTCTGTTGGCACTTCTTGCTTCCGCTTTCCAAGGCTCGTTGCTTCTGTCCCCAAAACTAATTCAATGCAGAAATAAAGATTAAAGTGCTGTCACCCACAGGTGATGTTAAATATCTGTTATTGCCTTGGTATTTCCGAAATGAAAGCTTTTATCTGGCCAGTAGTCAGGGGTGGCAGTAGGGACAGTGCATTCATCAGAGTTAACATAGCGAGACTTAAAATGTTATATTGAAACATTTGACTTTTAGTCTCGTGCTTGATCATATAGTGAACAACAGCAGTGGTTTCACAGCATCTGTTTTATCATCGCAAGACTGCTGTTACATTGTTTTTCACTCAGTTGGGATGTGTAGCTGGATCCTTTGGTGTGGAAGTTGCTGTGCAGATTATTACTTTCAGGAGCGAAGGGAAGCGCTTCCAAATAAACTTGTAACTTAATCCAAAACTGGTGGATTTCTCTTCAGAAAATGGCTGTGGCCTTTTAGTTTGGTAGTGAAATGTGTCACTCCACTTTGCCTCCCAAGTCCTTTGTGTAGTACTTTGCAGTTTTATGTTCTGATCTCAGCTACATTCAGTGGTGTAGGGAAATCCAATGCTTGTAAAGCATTCAATAGTATTTGAATAGTTTGATTAAGCATATATTCTTCTTTTATATAAGTGATTTACGGTTATTCTGGCCAATTCCATTTGTGCTCCTGTTGTGCATACAGCAGCATAAATAAATCCGTATCTTAAGTTTTTGCAGTGGAATCGTTCCAGAGTGTTTAGCACCTAGAATAACCATAACTTTTGTCCAGCTGGTTTTAAATGCTTCTTAATATATATGGTAAAATGGAAAGTATCTGAAGGCATCTCCAGTTTATAAGGCTGTTTTTCAGTGGAGGTCAATGTAATGTCTTACTTGTATAAGAAAGGAAATGTCTGAAGTCACGCAACAGAGTGGCGACTGTGATCAGAATTGAATATAACTCTGGTGTTTGATTTTCACTACATAATTCTTACACTAGTGGCTGAACTATCCTAGGTCGCGTTCAGTAATCCTTGCTTGTATTAGCATCTCCATTGAGAAATATAGGATTGAGTCAGTTTGTTTATTTTTAACACTTATGTGTTCCTTCCCCCTAGCTGTAGCATAAGAACCTTACAGTGAGAGTTTTAAGATTTCTGATATATAGGAAATCATTATAACTCTACAAAAGAGATGAGCTTCTGTAGAGAGGGTGAGGGAAGAAATTTCCAATTTTCNGGCCCCGGCAGATGAACCTCAGGATTAAAGGGTGGGCTCAGTTCAGTGCATGCTGTGTCTCACCTAAAAAATCCACTGCGCAGGCTCGAAGGGTTTATGACCTTTCCCAAATCTTCGCTCGCGAAGACTGGCCATTATTATTATATATGGTAAAATGGAAAGTATCTGAAGGCATCTCCAGTTTATAACTCTACAAAAGAGATGAGCTTCTGTAGAGAGGGTGAGGGAAGAAATTTCCAATTTTCTAGAGGAAAATGAAAAAAATCTCCTGGAATTCAAAACTTAATACTTTGTGATGAAAGAGGTCTAACTGGGAGATGCCTTCTATCTGGAGGAATTCCTTGGAACAGGGTTTTTTATCTGAACCCTTTTGAAACCATTTGTCATTCTGCTTCTAACTGTCTACTTCTTTGAGTTGGGATGCAGTTGTCCTCTAGCTTGGGCGTGTCATTTGTTTTTGTAACTTAGTAATACTCATTGCATTGTTCCGGATCACCTGTTCATCTCAGCCTCTTGCCTTTTGTTTTTAACTGAAACTGTGCTGATGTGTCCTCAGGGAATAATTACCTCTTAATTCCAAACCTGTTGGAGATTTTGAGACTTTTAAAGAATATGCTGCTGTTATAGTTGATGGCTAAATTGCAGAATGTTGTGGAAAGATGTAAAAGTTCCTCACAAGTGTGCTGGGATACTGCTTCCACTAGTGTTACAGCTTGAAACAGGAATATATAGGGACAATATGTAACTTGATATTCTTAAGAGGCTGGCAATTCAGTTCAAATTATTGGTTTAATGGAGCACTGAAATTAAAGGATAATAAAGTGGCCTCAGGAGCCAGTTAAAATGATGCTCATATTGAAGTCTGTATTTTTTTTGCTATTCTCTAGGGCTGCTTTGTTTTTAAACCAAGTGCCAAGAAGAGAAAATTGTCTCAGAGTACAGGTTAGTGCATTTTCATGTATGTTCCTGTGCTTGAGAAGGGTTAATCCTGGAAAGTTCATCACATCTAATTGAATTTGTATAATGAGTTCTATCATAGCTGCATGAGGTTTTCTGTTGCTTCTTGATTGCTGAAAACTCATTTCTTTGGAGGAACATAACCAAATTATTGGCTACTGTAAATGTGTTGTTTTTTTCATCTCCAGCAATCAAGACTGTATGGCTGTCATTGTCTTTGCACATTTTGTTACGAGAAAACTCCGTACAATGCTACCATAAATTGTTTACTAACTGATAAACAATTCATCTGAAGACTCTGACTGAATGAATCACTTTTAAGCTATGGGAGTCAGAAATTTATATCCCATCCATAAGTCCTATGTTCTGTGTAGTTTGCCTAAGTTTCTTGTAAAAGAAGAAAGAAAAGCCACTGGTGAAGATCCCATGGCTTCTGTATTTGCTGCATACATTTTCTCCAGATGTGTATTTAGGTGTGTTGTCATTTGAGGAAGACTGAACAGGACTGACTCTTATTGGAGCCACAAATAATGCTTCTTGAATAGTTGCTGATTGAGATTTGATTAGGAAACTTACAGTTCTTATTCCCAGGTTAAACTACTTTTAGCATCACCAGAGCTGTCAAAAGGTGTGACAATTTGTATGAAAAAGGTGGAGGGGAAATTAATAGGGCCAGATTTTTGTGGAAATCACCACAGGCTCTAATTCATTACCTACTGTAACATCTTCTTTAATATTAAACCCAAATTATTTTTACTGTGGAAGTTGTGACATCTGTAGCTCAGTGAATGAGAGACTGGGGAGTAGAATCCAATCTGTCATTGCAGGTCGTTGCAAGATAAATAAACCAATAACCATGCACTTAAACCACATTGAAATTTTGTCCCTTACTGGATATTACGTTTTCGTTTTTGCAAGCTTAGTAATATTTGGATAAACTACTAAACATGTTGTTCTAGTTAGCAAATGCTTTGAGGCAGGAAAATAAATTTGACTGAACTAAAAACGAGGGAGAGGTGAGCTAGTTTGGTTTCTCACAACATTTGGTTAGTGTTGTTCTAAAACAGTACTTTGATGTGCATCCATCCCATATGGAAACCCAATCCTGTGAAGTTTCAGTTGTGAAACTTCTGTTATCAATAGCTGATAATACTGTTACACTACACAAAAGGCCTTCTGAGCATATTTGCACCTATAGTTTGAGTTTTGGTTCTGTAAAAAAGTATATTATGCCTTGGTATGTTACCAATAATGTGGTGGCTAGATTTTCTTCAGCTAAAAACCTAAGATGTGTAATCAGAGTGGGTTATGTATTTTAAGTGATTTTTCTTAGGGATACAAATGAGGTGATAGTTCAGGGGAGACAATGAAAATGGAGGATTAGGGATGCTTCTTGTTCATCACTTATATTGCTGTTTTGGGTGATTTTAGTGCTTTGTGAGATTGTGCTTATCAACTGGTTCTTTTCTAGAGATCAAACCACTGCTGATAGTGAAGGAGGATTGAATATTTTATAGGTGAAAGAGACCCACAAAACTTTCTGAAGCAAGGAAAAGATTTTTTTTTTAATTTTGTTTAATTTTAATAATAAAGGCTGTTTGCTCTGATTTAGCTTTTAGCTCATATGGGACTGGAAGTCAGTTCTTTACTTTTTTGCCTGCCTACTTGGATAATATATTCTGCTTGTTCCCTCACTTATTCTACCAGATACCAGAAGTTAATTAATTGGTTAAGAGAAAAGTCATCTCCCCTGCATATATATGTATATTAAGAAGTTCGTTTCAGTTGTTTTATTCTCAAGAAAAAAAAATGTTTTGTTTTCATAAGCTTATTTGTGCTTTCCTTTGCTTTCTGTGTTTCTAGCTCATGATTTCGGAATCAGAAACGATGATTCAGAGGATACTGAGTTGCGGTTTGTTACTTGTCAGTCTTTATGGAATCAAATTAAGTCAGAAACGGAGGTGAGTCTTGTGCTTCGTACTAAAGCAGTGTTTTGCATTTATAACAATGCTACTTGCTTCTTTGTTTCTGGAGATCTTTTTTACATGCTTAAAAGGGCAGTTATTTAACGCAGAAATATTGACTGAGACTGAAATACTTGTCCAGAATATAAAATAGTAATAATAAATCCATTACTTACACATTACTTGTAACCGTAGAACTGCATGTTTTTGATGCTTCAACCTGCTGCTTCTAAGCTTCTCTTCTTACTAATTGTCCTTTTTACTAACTCCTGGCATACTGCTGTCTTCTGCCTTCAATTCAGTTAATGCTTGCCAGCCCTCTGAGGATTTTAGGCTGATCTTGACCTCAGTGTTACAGAGTTCATACACAGCAGTCCAGGGCTCACGGTGGATTTATGTGAATACAACTGCAGGGATGTCAAATACCGAATGACACAGCTGCAAATATAGTACGGACAGCGTGAACAGGCTTGTCTGATGGGGGACAGAGTTAATTTCATACTGCACTGTGGCCTCCTAATTGTTGTGTGTTACATGACATGCTGTTTTTGTGTCCATGTAACCAGCTGGCTTGCATTATGGTGTGACTAATTGCTTCCCTACAGCAGGGATTTCCTCCTCTATTGAGTGTCATGGATTCTGGGCAATTATTCCGTGTTCCTCTGCTTGCATTCGGGCTTTAGACATTATGAGAAATTTTTTCCCAAGGTTTGTTTTGGGATATGCAGTAGAAGCCAGATGGATGTAGCTTAAAATCTGGACCCTTGGGCTAAAACCATAAATTCCTGTAATTCTGTTCCTACTATTCCATGATCCAGCTCACTTGGACTACTCAGTAGCCTTTTCAAACCATGATTAGCCAGGCTAATTAGCCAGGTGTAAAGCAGTGCATCACAGTGCCAACCAAAGAGAACACACAGAAATTTGTGGAGGTGTATTTGGTATCTGTCTGACAACTGCTACAACTCGATGGGTTAACTACCATCGTTGGCAGCAATGGTGGCAGCTGAGCCAGAAACCACTTTGGCAGCTACATGGTGGATTATAGGGAAGCTGACTTTCTGTGGCTACTTCTGGCAGATCTTCTTTCTTGGATCTTCTTTCTTTGGCACAGTGTTGTCAAGACTTTTGAGACAAATCTCCTGCATGGCCAACAGTGGCTACAGGATTTTTTGGTTGACGAAGTGTTGGGTTTTTTCCTAGCGCTCTTCAAGGATTTCTCCCAGAGCAGCAGACACAGCCCATCATAGTGAAAGCATCCCTTAACCACTCACACAGAGCAGGAGTGAGAGGCACAGAGCCACTGTGCTTCCCATCTGGAAAATCATCATTGTTTCCTGCTCTAAGTCTCCTACCCTTGTTTTCTTTGAGGCTGTTAGGAGTTTGTCAAATACTTTTTCTGGTCTTACTCCTCCTGATGGAAGACAGTTCATCCTACACTGACAAATTCATAAGGACCTGTCTTAGAGTTTGAATTGCCCAAGGGAAGATTAACTGCAGTTACTTTTGCTGCTACACATAGAATTTTCTTCATCCAGCTTCTAGGGTATCTGTGATGCTTTTCCTAATAAGTTTTGAATTACCAACCTTTCATCCTAGTGTTGGCTGATGATGTTTTTTACACATTAGATTGCGTGGTAATTCACGTTGTAGGGGACATTATGAAGTCCCTTGTCTGAACTCCTGCTCAAAGCAGCATCATCTGTGAGGTCAGACCAGGTAGGTGAGGGCTTTATCTAGCTGAGATTTCATTTCTTATAAACTTTCAAACTCTGGTGTAGTAAACCTCATCTGTGGCAGAATACATGGGAAGGTTGTAGTTTGCTGGTTTGGACTTTTATTCTAGGGATTCTGGTAGTGTGCTAAGGGAGCCTCCCAGAATGTTCTCCAGAGTTTTTGCAAGGGTACTCCTACCTGATGATTTGTTGGCAGGCCCTGTGCTCGTGCTGGTCACTAGTATCTCCTTGAGGTGTTGAAAAATGAAAAGGATTTGACTTCCAGGTACTTTGTTGTGGAGCACTCTTGTTCTTTGTATGTCCGTCATGAACTGTGCTGTGATTGTGGCAGCACCATCTGTCCTCTGCTTCTCACAACATGAAAACCTGACAAAAGTACAGCAGGAACTGTCTGTTGTTTTTGGAAGGTGAATTTTGGAAGGCTTTTTTGTTTCAGTATTGCAAGGTATTCCAGTTTTGACTCCTGCTGTCAGAAATGGCCTTGCAAATGTTATTATGATAAATTTCATCAAGGGCTTTCAGGAATATTGTTTTCTGTGAGGCAAGGAATTCCAGTTGAACTATCAAGATCCAGGTTAGAAACAAAAAGTGCAGGGCTAAAATATGGTAATTTTAGCTTTAATGTGAAGATAATGGTTATCAGACCACACAAGAAATAGTCATGACCAAACCTGGTGTTTGTAGCAAAGACTGAAATTCCAGTTCATGTGACTTTTCCAGAGTGATATTCTCGTGTTTTCACATTTTTATAAATAAAATCTCTCTATTTATGTTTACAGAAAGTACAGGAAGACTTGAATAAGCAGTTGCTTGATAATCTGATGAATTTTTTGAGCCGGTTTCATTCTGAGTTTCAAGAGAAGACAGCAGAATGGACTTGTCGGATGAAGTTCAGAGAAATCCCCACTGCAGCTCTTGTCTTAGGTAATTTTTTTAAGTTATATTTTGTTGTGTACATCTGTTTAAAACTGACAGGGAGATCAAAGAAAATTACCTTGCTGACTCCCAGCAGTTACTGTGAGCAATATCAGCTTCAAAAATGTTAACAGAAGAGAGTGGACTGGGAGAAGGAAGCAAGATAAAACCTCTCTCCCTTTTGTCTATATGCACAATAGTCCAGTAAGTCAACACCTTCCTTAAAGTTTTTTTTTTAGGCAGGGGGTAGCACTGAGGCACCGGAGGTACTTTGATTCTGTCCCTGTTTCTGCCACCAGCATGCTTAAACATGACTTTACATAGCTTCTGTTTTTCTGATATATGTTCTTTCAGTGCATCTTTACGTGTAGGAAAGCAGTGTCTGTATCTTGGAAAAGGTACAGAGAATGAAGAAAATGGCTGTATACCATATTACTAAAGATAGTAAAGTTCTAAAGTCTGTCTTTTTTTTTTCTTTTTTTTCCCCCCCCTGCTTCTTTCTTTCAAAGGTTTTTAATTATAATCCTAAACCTGATTCTAAGTAAGTTAACTGCATTTTCAGTGGATCATTTTAGGGAACCTAAAATCAGGCCAATCCTTCAAACTTACCATGTGAGCACTAACAAAGAGAGGAAAGTACTCTGCTTTTATAGGCAGTAGAAAGTAAAAAGCTCCTGCTTGGGATATTTCTGTGAAAGAAGCTCTGAATTGCCTTCTGGAGGGGCTTGTTCTTATTTTTTCTTTTTTTTTGGTTGACTAAGGGTACTAATAAAGGCATTAAATACTAGGTAGTTCACAGTGAATTCAGGTGGAGATTGCTACTCATTCGTGGTAGTTTTCCTCTTTACCTAAGATGTGAGGATCCAGAACTTGGGCATATGCAGTATTCTTCTGCAGAAGGTGAGCTTAACTTCTTGTCTGCAGACAAGTGGATGGCTTATGAGGATATCAATAGCAGGGATGTTGGGAAACTAATCCTACTTCTTGCAGTTTTGCACTCTTGAGAAATCTTTCTTCTAAAAAAAAAAAAACCCAAAGTATATGAGGGGTCTTTGCAGTGATTCCTGTTTCTCTTAATCAGGGAAAATCAACATGTATGTCTAGTCTTGTGCTAGTTTTTCATCTTTCGTCATAGCTGATGCCATGCTTTCCATTCCTTCCTTAACTGTGTGAGGTATCTTCTGGTTTTTGTCTGCTATTCAGTTTATTATTCAGTCATTATGATCACAAATCACATGAAAAATGCCCTTCAAAATTTTTCTTTTTTTTTTTTTTTTCTAGGTGTAAACGTTACAGATCATGAGTTGACTTTCAAAAGTGTCTCAGACTTCCTTCAGAATAACATTACTCCTTATATAGCCTTGCTGGAAGCTAAAGATTGCCCAGGTAAATAATAGTTTTGCTGCTTGTTTGAATAAGGTATCAACTAACTAGAAATTTTGGCTTTTGCCCCCAAATGTAAGAAGAGTGGATGGAGGGATCCTGAAGACTTTCTAAAGATTTGATCGAACCCATGTCATCACAGCAGTAATGCCTACTGTATTTTAAGATGTGTCCAGTTCTTTTTAAATCAATGAAGATTGAAATACTACTTAGATGTAGCATAAATGTCAAGAACATGTTGCTTAGTGTATTGCACGTCGATACTGTAGGCTGGCTTTCTTCTTGTTTAACTGGACAGTGTATGTATGTATTCCACTTTTTAAATGCTTGCAGTCACATTATTACAGCAAGAGAATGGGTATAATAAAATTTTGTCCCACTCTCCTTGCTCCTTTTTTTATTTTTTAACTAAAAATAGTAAAAGTCATTTATGGCAGTATCCTCAGTTCTGTGGATTGGCTGCCTTAGTTATTTTTAGGTCACTGTAATGGCAGGTGGCTGGAGTTCAGGAAAGGTGGAAGACCAACATCTTAACCTGAATTGTTGCTATCTAGGCAAGTTAATTGGATAATTTTTATTGCATTGACAACATGCCTTAATGCTTTCTGGAGCAGGAGATGTGCATTCTGGAGAGAGAAGGAGACTAGTTAGAAATGTGAAAAATAGTTGGGGTAATATAAAAAATAATTGGGGTAATATTTTAGAGTATGGTTTGGGGAAGTGTTACTGAATAACCGAATGTCTTTACCCTGTGTCCAAAATTTTTTGTGAAGGCGTAAAAAATCTGATGCAGAAGCTGATGGGGCAGCTGATGAACTGCTATGTAGATGTGGACTCACTGGAAGATGAGGACTATGTGCAGGTTTCCCAGAATAGAATACGTTGTTCAATGTCTTCTCTTATCAAATGGTATGAGAGTGTAACAAAGGTATGTTGTTTGGGTTTTTTTTTAGTCACCAGTTGATGAAAATTCCTGACCTTTAGATGTGTTTAAAACAAGAATTTAATAACTCAAATTTCTGTGAGAAAATGCCAAAGGTTAACTTTTAATTTAACACTAAAAAAACCTTGAGATTAACGTGATTTGAATATAATATGTAACACATATAACGAATGTGGAGTTAGTTACTGTTAACGTATGAATGTCAGAATTCTGAAACACAAGCAAAAAGTACTGTTTTATCATATGTTTAATTGGGAACTAGAAGCTTAAAATTCAGTATCAGCTTCATGCCAGATGCTTTTCTCCCAGGAGTGCTGAGATGTTTTGTTTATTAAAACAAAACTTGATGGAAGAAAAGCCATCCAGGGGAAAGGTACTGTATTACTGCTAATGAACCATGATGTCATCTGCAGCCTAGAGTACGTTGGCAAGCAGTAAGAAAATAACCTTCAAAATGTTTATGTATCTTTATTAGCTAAAGCTAATAAAGTTTTATACTTTGTTTCTGTCATGAATACAGTTAGGACTGATTTTCTGATGACTTCATCAGAGCAGTGTGATAAACAAAAGTGTAATGAGTATATGCTCTTTTTGTTACTGGGTAGAGATATAGGAAATAAGTAATGTCTCTGTACACAACTCAAATCTCCTCCCTCAATCCCAACAGAACTTCACCAGTTCTGTCTCACAGAGCTATTCTTGTCTTTGTTGGAATGTGTGCTTAAAATCTGTTTATTCTTTGTGCTTCATGCTGTGCCAAACAGAAGGATGAAAAATGGCAGTTCTAGATGCTAATAATAAATGCAGCTGACAAAAAGTTCAGTCACGTCATTTGGAGTAATGTATAATCATAGATAGGATTCAGTCTTTTTATTTTACTGTCTTCTCTTTGTTAATGTTTGATGAATGGCTTTAAAGAAAACGGATTCTGAAGCTCCAAGCAAAAAAAGAACTACTTCTGCACACTGGCAGTCTCCTCCAGTTGTAGTCATATTCAAAGACATGGAAAGTTTCACCACAAAAGTACTTCAAGACTTCATAGTCATCTGCAGGTAATGTGACTTGAAGTTTAGTTACTCCAGTGTACCCATTTTATGTTTGCAGCTGTTTTGAAATGTGACAGTGAGGTCAGTGTAGCATTGGAATCAAATATTAGTGTTGCTTCTTTGCAGCAGTGATTGAGCAAAAACATATTTGCTAGGTTTTGGGGATAAATTACCCTAAAGCTAACTTGAGACTCTGAATCAGAGTGCCTAAGGACCAGGTTGAGACACAGGGTGGCTGATTTAATTTTTCACATAGGAGGATTTTTTGGGACTAGTTGTTGTAGAATTTGTGAATGTGAAACTAATTTTTTAAGATGCCTAGATCTTTCTTTTGTGGGCTTTTAAATTTGTTTTCTAAGTATATTTTTGTGTGACTACTGATTTAATGGTGATTAAAGGTCACTAGCTTACCAATAGGAGTGTATGTAAAACTTATACAGTTGGTCAGGATCTGTAATCAGCAGCTGACTACTTCAGGTGCTCCTGTACTTCTGTTCTTCCTTAACCTGTCTTCCTTAATATCATCTCGTGCGTGCTAATCAAAAACTCATGCTGTTCTCCAAAAAGAGCACCTTCCACTTAGTCCCCAGGTTGAAACTACAGTTGCATCAGAACTGGGGCTGCAGTTGTACGATTAATTCAGGGGCAGCATGTGCACCTGACATTACCTCTAAACAAGGCCCAGGCAATTTCTCTTGCTGAGGGACCAACAATAAAAATAGTTTTCTACTTTGGATCTGGCAGATGGATTCTCAAGGGAACATTTTGAAAAGTAAAATCAGAAGTGCACAATTATGTGGAAATCAGTAGGGTGTAAGGCAGTGAAAAATTAGGTTTTAATTGTTTTTTAAGTGTTGTATTTTCTTTTGCTTTTTGTGGCAAGGATAAATACCTAATTATGAGTGTATGGAATGTAGATTAAATGAAACAAATCTTTTAACTTACCCCTTTCTGCATCTAAGCTCAGTGCTGTAGTAAGAACAAAATGCATTTGTTTCATGAGTTTCTATAATGTAACTATTATGGTTTTTTTTCTCCCTTCCATCATTATCTAGTCAGCATATCCATGAATTACCTCTAGTGCTGATTTTTGGAATCGCTACATCACCGATGATTATCCACAGATTACTTCCTCACTCTGTTTCCTCTCTGCTGTGCATAGAGCTTTTCCAGTCCCTTTCCTGTAAGGACCACCTGTCTACTATAATTGACAAGGTAATTCCCTTTATAAATAGAAGGAAAGTGTGTGTATTGCAGCACAGTCTACATGTCTGGCCTTTAAAGGTAGGTTGGTCTGAAGGTTTTGAAAAGGAATCTGTCCCTGAGAGCTGTGGATTTTGGATATTTCTACTCGCAGCTGCAGAGTAGCTTAATACTGAGAGCTCCCTTCTCACGCTGAGAAACACACCTGCTTTCATCTTTCATTTGCATTGACATCTGTGCATATATACTTGGGAAATTACACTTTCACATTCACACCTCTTCATTAAAGTAGCGCTTTGATTTTGAGTTTTACTTTGTTCCAGAAAAAGATGGCTTTTAAGTTAGAAAAATAACAGTTCGGCCTGAGTTTTGCCACCTCTCAAACATTAACTGAGTCATCCAAATGTTCAAGCCATGTTATGCCTGGGGATTCTTGGTACATCGCTTTGTGCAGAATTTCCAAAATCGTTGTTACACGTGCTGAAAGTAGTAGCATCTCTGTTTATTACAGCAGTCTCTGTTCTGTTTGCAGTTTTACAATAAATACAAAACCAGTGTTAAGCAAAAAACTAAATTCAAATATTGCATTAGTAAAAGGTACTTACAAAAATGGGGTAAAATAATAAACTGAAAATCAATCTTTGCGTGGATATTTTAGTAGAAATACTGTTTTTAGAAGCTGGCAGTGTATTTAGTATCTGATTTAGTTGAATGCTAACACATACTGAGAGTTGTATCAAATTGTATATATATGTTTTACTTATTTTAATTCAGGAGAAAATTTCTACTATGGCTACTTTTTCTTTTTGTCTCTCTTTCAGCTGCTTCTGACAGCCCAGTTTCCCTTTAAACTGGGTGAAAAAGTTCTTCAGGTTCTCATCAACATATTCTTGTACCATGATTTTTCTGTCCAGAATTTTATCAAAGGATTTCAGGTACGCAGTGGTAACAACAATTCAAATTATGGTTGTGAAAACAAAGGGTAATTACTAGGCACTGAAAGATTTCTTAGGACATAATATTGCTGAATTGTATGCAAAAATGTCCTTTGGAAACAGGTTGGGTCTATGAACAGATGCATGTTTTAAAACCTTAACTGATAAGGGTTTTAGAGAAAACTTGTAGGGCAGGTATGAAGAAGCAAAAGAAGTAAAAGTTTACTCTGCCACAAAACCCCCAATATTTTACGATTACATTTAAAAGGGTGACCTGCCTTAGTGGGTAGAAAGAGCTGTGTTTTGCTATAGATTAACTTCTAGCTTTCTAACACCCCTGGCAAAACTCTCTGTCTCTGATTTTCTGTACCAGGTCCTTGGACTCTGGTTTGTCTTGGTGTGAATAGGCTACAGCAGTGTCTCTTCCCCTCTTGAACTCTTCTGGTGTAGTTTCTGGATGCACACTTGTTACCTTTTCAGGGGAATAGTAGCTACAGGGTCACTTACTTTGTGCCTCAAATTAGGTAATGCTTGTGCTCCAAGCAGCTGTGCATCAGTGCGGAGTAACATTTACCCTCTCTCGGGAGACAAAGTGGAGGAGTTCAAGGTTTCTAAAAATAGTCTGTACAGAGCACAATAATTAAATTTTTGTTGGCTTGTGTAGATCTTCATATCTAGATGTATTTCTGTGTTTGAGTCGCCTTTTGTGGATTTTGTAGCTTTTGTGGATTGCAGAGAAGGGTTCTCTGAAGAATTTGTAGCCCCTGTAATCTGTTTTAATACAGGTTTGTGAAATTGTTTCTTTCTTGCCTAGTTCCATGTGTGACCCTGTTAGTAGAACATGCCCTTTTAATGTCATATACCTTTAGAGTTTCATGGATTCTTTGCTATCTAAGATTCAATGATTACATGTGGCCAGAAGAAATATCCTAGCTGTAGTACCACTTCCTGCAGACAGATCTGTGTGGGCTTTCATAGGTTTCAACTCCTCTAATTTGAAAGAGTCATCAAAATCTAACAATTCTCCATTGGCCTGATATGAAAGTGCGAATTCTAGCCCTGACAACATATGGCTATGTCCTTGTGTGTTAAAAGTATTCAGTGATGAAGCAATTTCAGATCAGATTTTCTAAGTAATAAATGGAAGGGATCACAATCATCTCATTATGTCTAAGCATGTTGTTAACTTTTCTGATAGGAAGTATCTTTCCTCTTTGACAGTTTTTATGTTTTAAAAGTTTTTAGTGAGGTGGTCTGTTTGATCAGGGTTTGTTTGGTTTTTAAGAATAGATGTGATGAGCATGTGCTATTGTTCTGCAAGGCCCTGATGCTGCAAACATTTAATTCGGGTGAAATCGATAATAAAGTGCATTTGTATGTATGCATAGACAGAGCTTAACAGTGTATTTTTGTGTACATGAAACAGAAATTGGCTTGTGTACAGCAGTTGCTCTTCATATCTCTAAATGCAACCTTGAATATTTGTAAGCATTGGAGCTGAAATATAACCTAAAGAATGCAGTAATTCACATAAGTGACTATAAGATGTTTGACAAGCTATAGTTACTACATAAGAGAGGGAAATAAGAGATACTGAAAATGAACAGCGCATACAGCAAAGAAGGTAATTATGTGATTGTATAATCAGTGCCCTTTAGTGACTTACGGAATCTTTATGAATTGTAATGAATTTTTTTTAGAGAGTACCATTACTGCCATTGTAGTATATGCATTGTAGTAATAAGAAAGCATTAAAAAGTAGATAGATATAGCAGGGAGGATGGATTTTATTATCATCTCTATTTCTTGCTTTGTTTTTCAGCTCTGTATTGTGGAGCACTTCTATTCCCAGCCTCTTAGTGTACTGTGTTGCCAACTGGTAGATCTTCAGAAGAGAGTTCATTCTTTATCTCATGATCAGTGTGAAAACATTCGGAGACTGCCCTCTTTTAGAAGGTAAAAGGGAAAATAAATTTTTTGGACAGTCATTTATTGAGTCAGCTTTAAAAAAGAATAAAAGAGCAAAGGCGAATTCATCAAACGGGGGACGGGAATCCTTAATCTAGTCAAGAGAGTACAGCTTCTGTGATGTGTAATCACTTGAATTTTTTTTCCCTTCTTGTTCTCAATACAGAAACAAGCTACTGTGACAACTAACCATAAATCACTTTTGAACTTGTTAAGCTGATTTGGAGCATAATCTCCAGGGTTTTGGAGTAGCCTTTCAACTTGTTGGATTTGACTGTCCTTTTTCAAGGACAGCCCAAAGGACATTTCTTTCCAAAATAAATCTTTGTAGCAGTGTAAACATTTTAATTTTTTTTAACCTTAGAATCTTTCTTTACTTCATAATTTTATGTTGTTTTTCTTTCTTACCATCAGGTACGTGGAAGAGCAGGAGTCAGGGAAACAGGTTGCACTACTGACAACAGACAACTTCTTAAAGGTAAAATTTTAAGAATGTCTTTGGAGAACAAAGATAACTTGCCCAAGGTATTAGTTTGCGGAGCATAATAAAATACAAGACCAAGATGTATAGTCCTATATAGTGTCTTTCATACAGGACATACTGTACTTCATGTCCAGTAATGAAGAATTAGAATTGTCAGGTCAAAATTTCAAATCTCTAGGGTTGCCAGGTCAGCCTTTGTACAAGGCTGCACAACTTCCTTGCATCAACTTTTAGTTATGTCTGGAAATATAACTGCTTAAAAGGAAGGTTACAAGGTTTATTTATGGCCAAGTCTTTTCATGTTTACTCAGACTGACTTTCTTGGAAGTTCTGTTAAGTGTTTGGAGAATGTGTAAGTAATCTCGAAGGTTATTTCATAAGCTCTTAATCCTTCATACCCTCTGTGTAGTTTCTGATTGAACTCAGTAGGGCAGAGTCTGTGTCCCAAGGCACACATTCACACTAGGTCTCATACAGGATGAAAACTTCAATTTGTTACATGTTTATCTGAAGTTTTGTCAAGTGATTGAAGTCAGAGTACTGCTATTGTGAGTCCTTTAGGGATTCACCAACAAAAATCTGTTGGTTATTTTCATCATCCGAACCACTCCCAGTAAAAGCATTGTTAAAGGTAAAGGGTTTCTCCTAACTCTTCGTATCAAGTCTAACTAACCTGTCAGGCAAATGGTACTATAGGGAGAGAGTAATTAATTTGTCCTTGCAGAGCTTCCTGGACTGTAAGGCTTTTTCAGGTGTGAAGAACAATGGTAATGTCTGGAAGAGAGGTTAGTAGCAGGCAAGTTTGCAAGTGTAATTATGGTAGTCAAGGCGAGACATGATTTTATAATCTTCGTTGGCAAAAATAGCCTAAGCTACTGTTGTTCCCCTGCTGTTTATTCACACCTACTTTGAAAGTTTAAGACTCATCAGCTTAAACTTTCTTTGTTTTAAACCTTATATGTTTAATAATATACCCCTTATTTCACAAGCTTCACCCTGTAATTTTGGGAAGGAAGCCGGAATTCTTGCACCTAGATGCATAAGATCCTTATCACAAATTCTAATTGAAGACACTTGTTCTAATCTCTACAGTAGGAGTAGGACCATTATTGCCTGGGCACGCTGGCAGTGTAGTCTGCCTGAGAGGAAAAGTCCTGCTGCTGCAGTGATGTGGTGCTGTTATATTTTGTATATCATGCTAATCTACAGTATCATTCTAAACCTAGGAAACACTTTCAGAGTCGTTGTGGTACTTTTTCATATAAATTTACTGTTCATATTTCAGGACCAGGTAAACTTGGTCTTCAAGCTTAGCCCCTAAATCTGCAATACCCTTTATCAGCTGCATTTATATTCCATGTTGTTGCCACTTTTTTTAATAACTAAAGGAAGAGTTTCACCTACTTAAAATAATCAGTTTTAAAAGCAGTTTTACATCGTGATTTTTAACAAATCTATCTGAAAGTTTTCATGGCAAATTTAATTTGAAAATATGTAAAAGTGGTGATCTATATCTGTTATCTACATTTATGGAAATAACATTGCATAGTCTTCTAATAAGGTTTCTAAAACAGTGTATGCCTTTTCACTTCATTATTTGGCAAAATACATTGCTATTTATTTATATTAACTACATCAGTCTTGAGCTAAGAAACAAGATGAGGCAAATCTAGATGGGTTAATAATGCTCTGGGTTTGGGGAAATAAGATTGATGTAGCAGCATTAAAGAGAACTTTTTTCTTTTATCGCTTTTTTTGTGGTGGGGATAATTTTTTTCTTAATGATCCTACTTAGAATTAAAGTACAAACTTCTGAGTGTCTACCCTAAGGTCTTGGAAGTCATTTAAACAGTTGTTATATCAGTGACCTTACATTTCAATATGTAAAAAGTCTGTGGGGAGGAATATCATTAATATTTTTCAACACCAGAAAGCTTTATAGCACCAAGTGTCTTTGTGGTATTCAGTCTCAGCAGGATGATGCCTTTTCTTTCTGTAGGTTAGTACTTCCTTATATTGCTTGCAGACAAGGATTTGCTTTTCTCTTCTCTTTGATACTTCTTGTTTCAGTTTAACTTTAGGAAACTTTAGTGGCTTGTTTTATTTTTCTCTGTCTGTTTGGAATAGGTTGCTCAGAGTTGAGCAAAATAGCAATAAAATATGTAGAGAATCCCGTGGTTTTTTCCTCTTTTTCCTTGACAGAGGACAGGAGAGAGATGATCTTTTGATCCACAAACTTAAATGTAATGAGACCAAAGTACTTTAGTACAGTTACCATAACTTTTGAGTGGGCCTTTCCCGAAGTGCTTCCATGAGAGGCCAGTGATAGTGAGAACCCATCCAGCAGAAGTCAATAATTTCTTTTTCCTAATATGTGATTTTTTTTTTCTGCAGTTCTCAACCCATGAATACACAAAAGTCAAATTAAGAACACATAGGAGCAGCAACTGAATATTTCTTTATTTTCTGTGAACTGTTTTTTTATGTATACCTAACTAATAAAAACAGCAACCACCCATGATATAAGAAATAAATTTTTAAATGCATTTGTAATATAAAAATGCAAATTTTCAAGTAAACTTAGCTATGTAACTTCTTTTTGCCTATTAAAGGAATAGTGTATAGTCTCATTATTGTGAGATAACGTACCAAATCTAAAGGCCTAACTCTAGGTGAAAATGGTAAAATAATAATTGTAATCAATAACAAATCTTTACTGAGCTGGAGGAAGAAAGTACAGTTAACATTACACCATGTAAATGCAGTGAACTATTGAACTGAGCTCTTTTGCTCAGTATCTTAATTTAATATTGGTGATTTTAATTATAGCACACTACACTGTCAAAACTTCAGAGTCATTTTAAGTGCTTTATAAGAGTTTTTAATGGATGTCAGAATGACTTAAAAAAATTTATTCTGTCACTGTAGGAAGAAATACAGAAATTGCTGGAGGACTTACATGTTTACCACGAAAATTATGTTTCAATTCTGAGATGTCTTCATGTTTTCACATCTTCTCTTCCAAAGTATCCTTTGGGCAAGCAGGTGATGTACTGTTACATATGGGGTTTGTTGCGTTTTTTCTCTAAGTATGATGTCTGAATAAATATTTACTCTTTCTCTTTGTTTACTAATGTGCTGTTTTGCCCTCTGCTTCTTAGAATGGAGACAGATGCTTTCTTGCAGGGGGCAGCAGTGGTTTCTTTCCGGGCATAGGTGATACCTTGTCAGTCCACAGGAAGGAGTTTCCAGGAGGATGCAGATGCACAAATCAGCAAAAGAATCCACACATTGACTTTCCCATGTCTGGGACATCTATATGCATTGCAGAGAATGTATACTCTTCTACCACCTATTAGATCACTAGTCAAATTCTGATGAAGAGACTGAGTTTTTAGCAACCTTCTGTACAGGAAAAAACGATAGTTAAGGAACAGTGATAATTGCTTTTAATAACCTATTTCTCTATTGTGATTAATCCACCTTCTCGTGCTCAGCAACTTCTTCCAGTAGAAGAGCAGTATACTCTGTGCATGTGCACTTGTCTCTCAGTTCTCCAGGTATTACATACTTAATTAGAGTCTGTCACTAACTGCAAATGCAGCATGAACTGTACCAGTATTTGAGAATAACAGGACATTTTAGCTTGGGCATTTGGTTGGAGTTCTTCTCTGTTTACTGCAGTTATCTTCATCTGAATATTAGTTGTTTGAAACCTGGTGCAGAACAACACACTCTCCAGCAACACTAGAAGCTTAGTTCTGGAAGATACTCTCGGTTCTTTTGCAGTCATTCTGCATCTTTGGGAAACAAGCTCCAAAAGAATTGCATATTACTTAGAACAGCTTGTTGTAAGATCTCTGCACTGCTTTGTAAAACATTTTATCCTTTCTTCACCTTCTGCATAACAGATTAGGGAGCTGCACTGTGCATGTTTGGAAAACCAAGTGTGGGAGACAGAGGAGTATGAGTCATCTCTTCAGCTAGCAAGGTGATTTCCCCCCCACCCCCATTGTGTTTTAATACCACTGTACACATGGAGAGTATCAATCATCAGTTATTTTGGAACTTAAAACTGAGGATATTACATATTTACAGCTAGCTTTAGGATTGTTTGCAAATATAAATGACTGCTGTTTTCATTTTGGTTTTCTACTGATTTCTGCGAAATTCAGCCAGGTTCTAATATCTCATATACCTCAAGTAATTATGCTGAAACCACTGAGATTATTTTGTGTGAATGAGAACGCGATTTGGGTTTTGTCTTTTAAAGTATGATTGTGTTAGATGTTATCAATCAAATTATTAGTGTTAGTTGGCTTAAATGTTAATCTGTTGTGAAAATTAGAATCTGTTCCAAATGAACAGTAGCTGAGACCTTTCTTTTTTTATTTTACTGCTTTCCCTCTGTTCCTCTTTTGTCTAATAGTTTGTATAGGGACTGGGTTAATTTTTTGTGTTATTGTAAGAGTAGGACTTTAGGAGAGCCTCCACTGGTGTTGCCTGCCAATTTTCTTAATAGAAAACATTTCAATTGCAGTGTTACAGCTACAGACTTTTAAATGTGCTTTAAACAGACACGTAGCAGGTGTCCTGATAATTGCATTCATTCAAATAATACATCGGTTCTGTCGCACGGGAGCCAACACGACACCATTGCCATAACTGCCTCTTCTAGAGACTCTGAGCTGGTGAGGTTTGATGTGTTACACTGTAAAACTGAATAGAAAAAACATGTCAGTGGTGGGTGAAGAATAACTTTCTGGGCTCATATACACAAGGAAATATATGCTTCAGACTGTACCTTTGCTGTACTGAGTGGTTCTTACACATAGCCACTGCTCTGTGTTCTTCACTCTCATCCCTTTGAAAGGATTACGTGCTTGATTTGTCAGTTCTGCAATCTGTCCCTCTAATTCCTTCTCTGACTCTCCTGAATCTTGACAGCACTCAGTCACCTATCAACTCTTGCCCACAAATGTGTCATTCTGCTTTCCTGTATTGTCTGTCTGTAATCTCTTAATAACACTTGGCCATTTTCCCCTCCTTTTTCTTCTCCTATGTTTAATTTGCTTTCATCCTCTCTGAATTCATCTGTCTCCTATCTCAAAGCGGATGCTGCCATCAGATTCTGGCTTGCTCCCCTTTTATTCTTATCTGTTCATCTCCCTCCTGTTGTTCTTCTGGTCCTGGCTCCCACTGTGGGAGCTTCTGATAGAAATACAGTGAATGTGGTCATTCCTTTCATAGATGATGATTCTATGATTCTTTGTTTTTATCCAGAAAGTCTATTAATTTCCTAACAAAACTCCTCCAACATAATTTCTTCAAATACTTGGAATTCTAGCTGTGACTATTTTTTTTCAGCTTGTAACTTTAATTCTACCTTCCATTTTACACATACTTCCTCTTGTCTCTACTTTTTCTACATGGAATCTTGTTTGCCATCTTTTAGAAGAAAATGATAAAATGCGATCTTTCCAATTTGACTCATAATCTTTTTTTTTCCCCTTTTGTTCAGGTTTAGAAGTTACTCACTGTTCCTTAATATCTCTGCCTTCCCAGGAGCCACATCACCTGTTGATGTCCTTACGTTCACCTTTCCCCATCTCATATTCTTCTTTTCAATGTTTTTCTAAAATCCATCTTTTTTTCCTTGTATTTAGAAAGTAAAAAATAAAAAAGCTTTGGATCAGCTTATTTCTCACTTTCTAACAAAGTATCTCTTTTGCCTTTCGTGAATTATGTTTGATTGTGGGGGTTTCAGTTGAATTGAGTTTCTTTTGTGGTTGGTTTCTCTACTTCAGCCTTTCCTTGGACAGGCTTTTATCTCTTCTACTAGAAATGCTATCCCCAAAGATCATGTTTCATGTCATTTAACTTTAGCAGTCTACACAGTAGTTATTCTTCTTGAGTTGCCAAGAGTCAAAAAAGTGTGAGCTTTATTTCACTTTGGATTAATCCAGTCAGAAGAGAGAGAAGATAAGAGATGCTGGAGAGTGTCTCACTTGATTGGTTATGTGGACCTAACTGCCTGGGACATCTGGTCAAGCTTCTAGGTGGCAAAACTTGCAGTCTGACCTATTGTCCTCTGTCTAGACATTGTAGTCTGTTTTTTGTCTGCCAATCAGTGATGGCTTTTCATCACATGCTGCTTATCACAGTCCTGCCCTTCTGTGACTCCGTCATTTTGGTGCTGACCAATCTCTGTTACCATTTCTTCAGTTGATTCCCCACTTCACCATTCAGAAGGAGTTTCTGTGGACTTCATCCTAGCTTCCTTTCTTCTCTTTCAGAACTTGTCTCTGAATAATCAGATTTATTTACTGCCTTATGATGATCTGAGATCTTACTTTCTGCTGTAAGCCTGACTCCTAGTCAAATTAAAATCTTAACCCCACTCTCTGATAACTGGCATACCTTGCAGTAATCTCAAATGTAAAAGGTTGAAAAGGATCCTTTACTGTTTGCTCATACATGATAACCATCTTTTCTGTTCTTTGGGCCCTGTAATCCCATTGTTGTCATAAATAAGTTTTTCTATAACTTGCAGTTTCATTTTGAATAATATTACTAAAATAAATTTGTTCTTTCTCATTCACAGATCTCTAGATCTGCTTGTCCTCTGTCCATCTTGGGTGTTTAATTATTGCAGTGTTTTGTCTGACCTGGAACAAGGCTATGTTGTTTACCCATTATATTATAGAAGACAGTTTAAAAATGTTTTTTAGCCTGTTGTGTGGTCAAGGCCATCCTTTGTGTTGCTAACTCCTGATGCTTTTCTGTACAAAACAAGTATATCTGAAGGCAATAGCTGACTTGCAAAAATCCATAACCCTGAAGCAGATAAACTGAAGTTTCAAATTCTAACTTTTATAAGCATTTAACATCAACTGCCAGGTAGAAGCTAGAGCTCAAACTGCAGTTGTCTCTCCAGACATCCACAGAGCTTCCCCAGCCTCTTCTGAAGTCTTCCTTAAATTTCTTAGTCAGTAGGTATCTGATATGGAAACCCACTGCCTGACACACTGACCACCATACTCTTTGTCATGCTCTCTTTTTTGTGTAGCTGTGCTTTTTGTGTCTTCTAAAATTCTCAAACGATTAGCATTGTTTTTTTGTATTAGCACCTTTGTTTTGTGTAAGGCAAAGGAAACCCACAAGAATAGGCTGGGAAGGGCTCTTAGTAACAGAGGCTTTACAAATGTATGGTTGTTCAGAACCAGAGTGTTTAGCAATGGGAACCTCTCATGCTGCATGAAAAAAGTTACATGCATGTGTAATGGTACTGGCTGGATGCAATGACTAATTCTGGATTTTATTTATGGATATTTGCAAGGACTTGCTTTGATATCATTTAAATTAAGATTACGAGATTGAGCAGTGCTTGGTGACATTTGTAAAAGGCATTTGTAATTTAACAGTAAGTAAATGCAGGGCTGGAGGTGGGGCTAGATAATCTCAAGAGGTCCCTTCCAACTTGAATGGTTCTGGGATTCTAGTGGTGGTTAGATTTACAGCCATTCAAAAAAATCCAAAACCAAACAAAACCCCCAGCAATTCTGATTTCATTTGAGAGTCATTCTGAATCACAAAGAGTGATTTTGTAATGTTTTGTTTACCGTTCTTGGGAGTGAGCTATGAATCCTACCATACTTGGGTTTTTTTTTTTTTGGCTTGGGATTTTTTTGGTTGGTTGGTTGGTTGGTGCTTTTTAGGTTTATTTTCTCTCTCACAGTTTCAAAAAGTGTAACTCCTGTATTCAGCAAGTGGTTTTAGGTAGAGTATCAGAAAAAACTTTTGTTCTACAGGAAAATGTGAAGGACGTCTTCACCAAACAAAATTGGTTTGTTTCTTTCTGTTAATGACAGCAAGAAAAAAATGGACTTTACTGCTAGGTTAAATGCTTGAAATTCTGGAGATTTTTTTCCTTTTAAAAGGAGTTTTTCTTTTTTTTTTTTTAACTCTTTTTCAACTAAGAACATTGAAAGCTGTTTCATCACTGCGTTTTAACTTCAGCCAACAATTATGCCTTTTAGGATGTTGAATAAGTCTGATTTGGTAACCATGCTTCAACAGTGCATGGAAATTTTGCTGTCATCTTCCGGAAAAGAGTTTGATAAGACAGTAGAGAAGTTGAAGAAGTTCTTGACCGAGTTTCAGAATCTAGAAGGTGGGTGTGTACCATCATGTATTCCACTGTGGATTATATAAAAGCTGTTTTGTTGTCTGACCAATGGGTTTCATTTTCCCCGAGATATCCTGTCACTGTATCAAACCATCAGATCTGCAGGATTGTTTTTTAAATACATGCACAAAATTACAAAATGTTTATATTCTTTACTGCTGTGGCGTTCATGGTTTTTATGATACGCAAGAGTGTGATGTAAGATAAGAAACTGGACAGATCAGCAAACATTACTCACTAAATGTCTCATACGTGTATTTTGAGCATTTTAGCATACGTTGCAATTGCCAAAACATTTAACAAATAAAAAACTATATTGAAAGATAAATAGCAGCAGACTTCCTTATGACGTGGTATTTAGTCCAAATGTATGTGAAGTTCTTTGAGCTGCACATTCAGAGCTAGGACACCAAGGGCCAGTTGTCAGGGCTCTGTTGACATGCTGTAACTTGTCAAGCCCATATATTTGGTTGTTCATGGTAGAGGACATATTTCAGAGCAACAGCCTTCTGTCTTTCAGAAGCTGACATATTCCTTCTGAAACAGGAGTATGATGTAATCCAGCATTCTTCTGGAACAGGAATTTCGTTGCCTCCCCTGAAATATGGATAAGCACTCTTCAGTGTTCTCCCCTTTCAAAGATGAATCGGTTATCATCTGCTCTGGTTTATGCATATTAATTGAGCTCACTACCACTGTGGTCGCTACCTAGCATTGGACAAGTAGGCAGTAAGCCACCAAATATTAACTAATTAATATTTAATTAATTCAATATTAATTAAAGTAATCTTGCAATGTTTTAGGGTTAACTGAGCGTTGTTTAGAAGAATTGGCTCTTGCCTGTTCCATGTATTTTTTAATATATGTAGTAATAGCAGAGCTGTGCTAGAGGAAATAGGTCAGCACTTTGAAAAAGCTGTGTATGTCACTGAAGGTACCAGCACTGAAGAATCTGGACTATGCTGGAAAACCTAAAGGTTCATCTAGTTTGGCTAAAAAAGAATTGAAGCAAAAGGCTTTTAAGTAGTTGGATTTTTACCTTGAGGAAATAAATAAAGAAAAACAACTCTGGGAATTCAGGGACTCGCAGAATTATAAAACAAAAAAGACAGTATTTATTTTCACTTAGGATTTGAAGATGGTTTTAAAGCAGAGAAGGTCTAATGAATCCATGAATGATCTTAGTTTGTTTTCAAAGTGGATTTAAGCTGTAATGGAAAAATTAGAAGGGGAAGTTAAAACAAACTGTACGTTAATAGGTTGCTGAGTTAGATAACTTTTCACTTTATATATTTATGTGATTGTATTGATCTTTAGCAGGAGTTCTCAGAAGTCTGCCAAAAATGTTATGTACCAAAATTGCCCACAGAACCCTTAGAGTGAAAGGGTAGTCCAAAATACTATTTTTTTTAGCAACAACAAAGTCCATTGTCCTGACTGCCTAATGAACTGAAAAACATAAAATCATGAGGCCTGAGGAAGCAAAATATCTTTATGTTCAGTCTATTTTGAGCTGAAGGATTTGGGGGGAAAAAAAATTGATGTAGTAGTGGAGAGGAAGTTTTCTGTTTTGAAATCTTCAACACCCATAGAAATGTCCACAGGGCCCAGGAAATAGGAAATCATTCTACGTAGGTCACAAAAAAGCTTTAATATATCATGATTGTCACTGTTGATTGGAGCTTTACCTGTGACCTATAGGTGGAACCTCCATCTACTATCTTCTTAAGTAAGGCAAGAAATCTAGTTAGCTTTTGGTTTGATATTTTTTATTGCTTATCCTGGTGTTGATGATGCCTTGGAAGTTTTTACTTTTTTGTTTTCTCATAAAAATTACTAATAATTGGTGCTATTGATAACAAACTATATGGCTATGAAAATGAAAATTTGTTATAAATTAAGATGAGAATAAAACTGGGCAATGAAATACCTTAGCACACTTCTGGTTTGCTGCTCTGGTTGCAGTTCTGGGTTACATAGGGAGAACTCATTTCTCACTCAGTGTTTTCCTTCACATGAGAAGGAAGAAAATACAGTGTGTGGTATTTTGAATACTCCTAAAGCATCAGTAGTATCTAATACTCATCTGTCCAATTTAAAAATGTTGAGAATATGACCTAGGATAGCATAAACAGAATTCATATGATCAGCAAGGCTTCTGCTGGATCTTTGCTCAGGGCTGACTTGCTTCAGTTAGTTAATTACTGTTGGTTAAACTGCACTGCAGACTCCTTGTTTGACAAGGTGCAAGATCAAAAGCTGCCTGTGTTTGGGTCTATGTGAACAAGTAACTGAACACTTGTCAGATTGCTTGGGTTAGGGGGTTTATGTAGGTAGACAGGAAAAGTTTACCCCACATATCAAACATCAGTTTTGTTCTAGTAGCAGAAGCTTTCCAAGAACAAGATGTGTCCATATCATCACAAAAGGAGCTCCAGAAGAAGACAGACCTTTATCATCTTCAGAAGGTTAGGCCTGTGCAGGCTTTATTGACTAGTTCCTTAAATGAATCATTTAAGATGTAATTGTTCATGGTTAGTTCTTCCCAGCTTGCTGGAGCTCTGCGTAAAGGTTGTGTATAAGTGTCTCATCTTAAAAATGAATGAATAAATGCCAACTACGTATGTCAGGCCCTCCTGACACATAGAAAATTATAGAAAATATCTATCATAAACTAGGATTTTAAAATGCAAAGTAGATGTTTTCTTTTTATTTGACTACTAATTTGAACATTCTGCCTAACACGTTTCTTTGAATTTCCCAAACTCCTATGGTTTTGAGAATTGAATACATTGGCCTAAATAAAAATAACTGCACAATCACGCGTTCAAACATCATCAGTGAAGACATGCCAGCAAAAATTAATTATACATGTTAAACATATAGATTGTGTTCTCTAGAGAATAACTACCTCCCATGTAGTTTTATGCACCACTTTTTTTTAAAGACTTTGTTGGAGTTGAAGGAATCGAGGCGGACTAAGAAACTGACCAAGTTTGAAATGCTTCGGTTTGAAGTTGTTGACTATATAGACAGTCTTGTAAGGTGAGCTTTCCCGTTTTATATTCCTGCATTAGTTTGCACCATAAGTTGCAAATGAAATTTTACTAACGTGTTAGTCTCATTGAAATTGTGTCTTGGTCCCTGCAGAACACTTTTTTTGATTCCTGTTCTTTTTTGGAGGTCTTTAAAAACAATAACTAAAAAAACCCACCTCTTTTCCGCAGATTAGTTGAAATAATTGGTATATGGATTGACCAATTTACTTTGGCTACAGAAAAAAAAGTTGAGGGAGGACTGGGTATACATAGCAGAAAAAAGTCAAGAGTTTTTACCCTAATCTTTGCTGATCTGTTCTACTTATGAAACTGTACAGATGTCAAGTGTGATATACTGTTCATTTTGGGAACGGTTTTGGTGAGCAAGCCATAGCAGATACAGTTTTGGAGGCAGCTCTGTAGTGGAAAATGTGAAAGGCTTCTTGTGGTGGGGGAAGAGATAAAGGCACTTAATTATAGAGCCTTGGGCGGGGAGGGAGGCAGAGAAGCTAACAGAAGTATGACTGTACCAAGAAAAAAGCTTCAGATTTGAAGACAAAGATGAGCAGAGACTCATCATGGGGCCTCAGGATGGATAAGCAAAATCTATGGAGTACATGATGGGTGTTAGCATTTTAGCTGCTGCCCTTATTTTTGAATTTGTCAGTGGCCCAGCTAGAGTTCTATGCTAAATCCATTAGATGTAGAGTTGATAAAAACAGACTTCTCTGCTTAAAAGTTTTTTTTCAGTGCTGTTCATATTGTTTTTTCAGAGATTTGTCTGTACTGGTTGGGAAACATATATTCTTGTAGTCTCTGACTGCAGCAGACTTCTGTTATTTCCCTTAAGCTGAAGCTTGTGTCTCCCCCACTTTCCCCATACCCCATGCTTTTTCAGAAAATACCTGGTTCCTGCAGACCGCAGGACTCTGCATGAGATACTGTATTTCAACACAGCTGCTGTTCTCCGTGGACACTTGAATGCTGCCCCGAGAACTGCACTTCATACAGCTTTAAATAACCCACACTGGTACCTGAAGGTAAGAAACAAGTGAGTTGTTCGTGGTGCTGGAGTAGTTTCTGAAGGCTACGTGTGAAGATGGTGTGCAAGGATTAGTTTTGCTGTTTCATGAAGCTTGGCACACATTCAGCTCTTTTGCAGAGAACTAGCAAGTATTGATAAGCAACTAGGGACTTTGTTCAAAGAGTTAGGGAATCTGTCTGGCTGAAATAGAAAAGGTAATTCTGGAAAGAGTTCTATATGAGGAATCCATTTTCCAGAGTGTGGTCTAGTCAGAATATTTTTCTTTCTCCTGTAGAGGTAGCAGAAAAGTAATTTTGTCCTCCACTACAAATGGGATGACTGTCCATGGAATAAAATACAATGTCTGTTACTCTTTCCAAAGACTTTCTTTATAGAGCTGGTGCTTAGTCCTCACTGTGTAGATTAGCTGTAAGATGAAGGCTGTTCAGGCGGAGTGATAACATGAAAACAGCTGAAATACAGCATATTGTTGTGTATTGATATCCTTTGTTTTCTGAGTCCAGGAAAAGGATTGTCCTTGATTTTGTCAGCTGACCCTGCCCTTTTCTAGAGGAGAAAAGAAGCCTATTTTCCAGTTCTTTCATAAGTCAAACTCACAGGATGACCAAAAGAAAGAAATAGAGCAAGATTTGGAAAAGGAGTGAACATATATTGCTTTTGCTCCTTGATTATAGATGCTACTTGGAAGTTGTCCTTATGCCCTAATATTTTCTTAAAAACACGATTATAGTTCTGAAAAAAAAAAGTTGGTTGTAGCTGTATCTGAGTAATTACATGTTACTTTAGTCAAAGCTAACACTTACCAGGAATCATACTTGATAGAGATCAGTCTTTGAAATCTACAACCCGATTTGTATTGGGTTTGTTTGCTCTGTGCCTTGATTTGAATGAGGGTTGTCACTTTTACTGTATGACGGAGTTATTTCTAAAACCACTTACAGAGCTTATTTGTGAAAGCAGTGAGCTACCATTAAAGAAACCTAATATGGACCTCAGTAATTTATATTATTAGAAAACCTGTAAAAATATAGGACAGCTAGCAAAATCTAACTGCTGATATGTTTAATAAGTATCCTCTTTGATGAGTTGATAGGATTTAAATCCCTCTGTCATCCTGTACTTTGTTCTTTGACATGCTTTAACATATTTACAATGTTTTCTGAGAAGACTGTGAAGGTTTGGCATGGTTTCTAACAGCCACAGTATTGGCTGAGTACCTTGCCTAGCATTTTAATCCATGTGAGCCAAATAAATATTTTCTTAATTGTATCTATGACTTCTGCATGGCTTGTGTGTTCCTGTGCCATGACCAGAGCAAAGTTCTCTAGAGCTGTCCTTTCAAGAAGGCTAGGACGGAAAAGGGCCTCGGTGGAGTGTACCAGTGAGTGATTAATATGTAATGCATTGCTTACAGGAATCCAGTCCAGTTATTTATTTAGCAAAATATTTATCATGGAGAACAAAAAAAGAAAAAAAAAGAACCCAAAAAACCTGCACCAATACCAGTGTAATTCTGTTTTCACTGATCCCTTGAAAATTCAGTAAGTTGTAACTTGGGGTACCAGCTTCCTTATCAGGGAAAGAGGATTTGGTCCTTGCGATAACAACATTGATTCCAGAGCAAGGTAGGAGTCGGTCCTCTCTCCAGCTTCTAGGGACAGGGTCAGGCAAGAACACTCATCAGCAGTGTTCTGGGTTGCTCCCACTCCCATTCCCTTCTTTCAGAAGCAGCACCTCTGTGCTGTACAGATGGTTTCACAACTGGCTGCTCATTCTAGGGCAGCTTCCTGCATGTCAGCCTAGTTATTTGCTCTGGAGGACATCGCTGTGCTGCTGCCTCAGGAAGCTGAGGTTTCCCTGACAGCAGCTGCAGCTCCCTCCTGCTGTGCTGCAAAGACTTGGCCTAGTTATCACAGACAAGGCTGGGATCTGGCAGGTGCTGGGAGAGACCCTGCAGTGCCAGTCAGTAATATCTTTTCTGGATCATTCTTGGCACTTGTATGTGGTCCAGCTAGGGACTAATTTCTACAGATAAACCTGCTCAGGAGAGTACAGTTGCTCAGGAAGTTGCATCCTCTCTTGGTTGTGAAAACTGTCCTGACCTTAAAACTAGAAAATCAATGCAAAATGTCCAGCAATGCCAGGCTGGCACATGGCTGAGTAGTAGGAAGCCACAGAGTCAGGTGCAGTAGCAGAGGGGAAAAGAGAAGGATGTAGGGTTACCCTTCTCGGCAGTGATGAACCACTAGATCTAGATCAGTCAGAAGGTATAACCTCATGTGTGCTGGTTAGTAACGCAGCAGTATTTGAAACTGTTCTGATACGTTCCTGAATTACAGTCTGGTAAACTAATGTCTGCACTGTCACATTTTGAGGATTTAGCCATGTTTCTCTGAATTTTTCTGTAAACAATCTGGACTGAACTGACAGACATTAACCTAATGTCTGGAACTTTTGTGTTCCTTGCAGAGTAAATAAACTTGAAAATTGCTAGGTGTTCCGGAAAGTATGAAATGTCTCATAGGTGCTAGTGTCCAAATTGGATCTAAGTCTCACAAATTGCAGGAATTGAGATTTATGAAAAGTAAGCTAGAGATTCTTGAGCAAAGTTATATTCTTTGCCCAGCCTTCTTTCCTATCTTGGAAAGCATTTCCTTATAAAGGTGTCATTGCTAGAGGTTTATAACTTTGCAAAGTAGCTTGTATATTTTACTAGCATCTAAAAGCATTTTAGAAAAAATTTCTGTGAACTGAATTTCTGTGATCAGTGGTTATTTTCATGTTAAGAGGGCTGACTTCTTAGAGTGCATGAAACTGAAACGAAATGCTGTAAATTTCTGCAGCTGTACCTGGGAATTTTGCCCTGGCTCAAGTGACTTTTCTACTTCTCAAGTAAATGGTCCAGTGCTGATGACCTGTATCCGAGTGGAAAGCTGCCAGAAAAGGATCTGGGGGTGCAGGTCAACAGCAGCTGAACATGAGCCAGCAGTGTGCCTTGGTGGCCAGGAAGGCCAATGACACCCTGGCCTGTATCAGGAACAGTGTGGCCAGCAGGACTAAGGAAGGGATTGGCCTCCTGTACTTAGCACTGGTGAGGCCACGCCTTGAGTCCCGTGTCCATTTCTGGGCCACTCAATTCAGGAAGGACACTGAGGTGCTGGAGCAGCTCCAGATAAGAGCAGTAATGGTGGTGAAGGCTCTAGGGAGTGAGTCCTCTGAGGAGCTGCTGAGGGTTGTTTAGTCTGGAGAAAAGGAGGTTCAGGGGAGACCTTATCGCTCTCTACAACTACCTGAAAGGAGGTTGTAGCCAGGTGGGGGTTGGTCTCTTCTCCCAGGCAGCTAGTGATAGGAGGAGAGGAAATGGCCTCAAGTTGCACCAGGGGAGGTTTAGATTGGATATTTAGAAAATTGTCTTCCTGGGAAGGGTTGTCAAACCCTGGAACATGTCGCCCAGGGAAGTTGTGGAGTCACCATCCCTGGAGAGAGATAAAAGAAAGGTAGTGTGGCACTAAAGGACATGGTGTAGAAGTGGCCGTGGCAGTGCTTGGTTAACAGTTGGACTTGATGATTTTAGAGGGCTTTTCCAACCTTAGTGATTCTACGAATTTCCTGAAATATAGAATACTTTGTGAGAAATCAGACTTTTGCTTTCATAGGTGCTGAGTTTCAAGCCAGAGGTGAATAATGATTACATTTCAAACATAAAACTCTGATAAGAGAGAAGCAATTATGGTTTTTAGTACATCTGACAGATCTATACTAAGTCTTCCTCTTCCTTTTGAGGGTGTAGGGGGAAGGGATACTTTTCTATTTTCTACATAGGCAAATCATGACTTGTTTCTTTTCCCAAGTCCATAAAACAGAGTATTTCATATGTAAATAGCACTAGCAAAAGAATTGGGTAAAAGCCTAGTCAGATAACCACTCTTTATAGTAGAGATGGTATAAGTGTACAAATTCATAGAAGGAACACCAGGAGTGAAGTAGCTGGGTAGCATTTTGTTTGCCTGTTTTTTATGGTATGTTTTCTTATTTTCCTGCTTGTTTTTTGGGTTTTTTTCTTCTTTGTGCTATCAGCTTGCCATTACACACAAACAGGAAACATTTGGTTAGAATACCTGCCATCTGAATTTCCTGGAATAGTTATAACTAGCCCTTAAAATTGTTCATGATAAAAAACCCATCAAAATTACTGCCTTCAATTTTTTTTCATCAGAATCAAGCTTTGAAGTGTGATGGAGGAAGCATTTCTAATAAAGCCCCTGACATTTGCATAGTGTATAAGCTTCATTTGGAGTGTGGCAGATTAATCAATCTCGTTGACTGGTTAGAGGTATGTGATGATGCAAATACTACCTTTACCTGCTTTCAGTATTCTGATTTATCTTTTTCTGCATGTCTGCTTTTCTTTAGTGCCCCTGTTGACAGCTTAGATCCTTGGCATACCTTGGTCCACAAGACCACAAGAACACACAGTAATTCCAATCAGTCTTCCTCTATTGTGAATAATTTATTTCCAGCACTGTTACTCTGTGATGAAAATATTTTGCTTCTGCTTGTATTTTATGTTTGGCACAGGTCACATTTTGTGCTTCACAGCATCCCCTGGCAAGAAACTGTTTAGCTTAACTACCTGCAGTTTAGAGGATACTCCTTTTGCTTGTTCTATGTTGTTTGCTGCTGCCTTGTTTGTATACTGTATTTTCCTACTCAGACTCCTGCTGTCCCTCAGTTTATAGATTTCTGCACAGCCAGCTTTACCTTTCTCATTTCCTCAGAATGTTTAAGCAGTCTCACTTTGAAAATATTTTTCAGTTCTTTGGTTTCTTTGAGAATGGGTCAGTACCCAGAACTGTTTTGAGATTTAAAATTGGAGGCACATGAGTTCACTGAGTGATGTCTTGCATTCTGTATTGCTTGCTCTTTTGATTGTTGCTGAATTGGCACGCTCATAGAGCTATCACTCCAAGACCTCAATCCTCCTGAGTGATAGCCATTGGCTCAGAGCTCACTATTTTATATGCAGCTCTGTCTGTGAACTGTATTAAATCTGTGCTGCTTTTCTCTTTCTAGGCTTTCTCAACTGTGGTGATGGCAGGTGAGGAACCAAATGCAGATACAGCTTCCTCAGACCAGATGGATGATATTATCCAGTATCCTTTCTCATTTCTCTCAACCTTGACATTTAAATGCTTAAAGGATTTATGAACCAATGTTTTTAAAATACAGGTTCATGTGCACTGATAACTAATTTCAGAAAAAATACTACTTTAAACAGCTGTAATGGACTGAAAATGTCCATTAAGAAACAGATCTGCTGAAACAGTTGGGATGGGAGTGGTGAGGCAGGAGAGCAGCTTTTGTCCATAGGAATTGTTTGGGTCTGAAACAGAACCAAAAGTCCATAAAACAAGTTGAAACTGTTTGGTTAAATCATCTCAGAGTTTGTATAGCTGCTGTATAGAGGTAAGGCATTACTGGGGAACAGATGGTAGGAGGGCTGTGACCTAGAGAGCAGATGGAGAAATAGAAACAAGTAGTCCATTATGAGGAAGATGAAAGCACTAGCAGAGGAGTCACTTAAAATGTGGTGTCTCAGTAGAAGCCGTGAGTTCCAGTACCTTAGGACAAAGTAAGCAGCAGAATGAAGGTTTTGTGGAAACTAATCAACTCTGATCCTGAACTGAGGAATGAAAAAATATTTAATGGATGGGCATTAGAACCAAAACCCATGGCTACAGCAGTAGTGCTGCCACAGAGTAGAGATGAATAGTTGTACGAAAGGAAGCTTAGAGCACATATATGTATGTGCTCTAATACTATACTTTGCTTTTCTTTAGTATAAGGCCTTTCCTTTTTTACAAGCTCCACTGGTAATTAACACTCACAGTAAACTGAATTCTCTAACTCAGGAATAAAAGCTGTATGTCAGGAATGCAGCAAGAAAGATATAGTGAATAGAAAGTAAGGAGAAGGTGGTGCTGTTTTATGAAATCTCAAAAAAAAATCTCTATAATTATCTATCTTTCCTTTTTTTTGTCAAGAGGCACGAAGTATAAATTCTTCTGAGATACCACAAAATTAGTATCTTTGTAGGCTTTAAGCTTCTCTTAGCAGTGGGGAAAGGAACTCTTCCTTTGTTGCTACACTGTATGCATGTAGCAGAAGTACTGATTAGATTGAAGATTTGTGCTTCTGTAGGCAAATCATGCTCTGCCCTTATTTCCAACAACGTTATTGTGCAACATGTTGTGCAAGCCGTCTGTGCTTGCCGTGACTTAGAAATCTTCCCCTCCTAGAGAGAACTCCATCAATGTGTCATAAAAAGTGTGCTTGGTTTCCTTTACTGAAATGTCCAGCGCTCGCTTTATTCGAGCTGTTTCTGAGCTGGAACTCTTGGGCTTCATAAAGCCCAGCAAGCAGAAAACTGACCATGTGGCAAGGCTGACATGGGGAGGCTGTTAACGTGCCACCAAGGTGCTAATAAACCTGTTCTTTCCAACACTGCAATGGCTGTGTTCTCACTGAACCAGTCCTCGCTAAGTTTGCTACTGAGTCAAAGTCAACAGTGGCTGAATGTTGTGAGATACATTCCCAGTGCCTGGGCAGGCTTGAATAGCGATGTTGTTTTTTAATGCTCATCCTTCCTGTGCAATGTACTGCACTATTAATGCCCATGTTCCAAATACTGTATTGTTGTGCCAGTTTCAATCTTTTTTGATGTGTGGTATTTAACAGTACACTGATATAACTCAGGCTAGCAAGCCAAAAGGGCAACACTGGCTGTGTAAGCTACAGAAGTGATGAAGCAGTATTATTAACATGCTTATAAGCTGATAGGACTTGAGTCATTATTATAAAATGCCTTCCAAATCCCTGAACTTGATTTAAAAATAAATAAAACAAGTATGCTAAAAACAACAATGAACTTCCATGTTCAGCCTCTGTTGTATGTTCTTCAAAACTGGTCCTAACTCCCCTAAAAACTGCTTCTTGAGGAAGAGAAGGTGACATAGTTATGTCCTCAAGAATAGTTATGAATATACAAATTTTTGCTCTTTGAGAAGAGCGAACTGTTTAAATCATCTCCTTTTTCTAGTGAAGTTGATCAGTACTAGCTGACTTTTGCTGTCAGAGAAACTTGTGTCAGCACAGACTATGTGACAACATGGCACTCATGCACATTAGAGGAAGGCAGTAAAATCTACACCTAAAGCACACACTGTAAACCTCCTTCTTTGGCAAGGATTTGTGCTGTAGGCAGGCAAACAGCTGTGTGAAGGTAACTATAGGCTGAGCATGTAAAAGCACTGCTCACATGACAGATCTTCAAAGAACCTTCTCAGCCCAACCTTTTTGCTTGACTTGACTTTGCTTGACTTGGTTTGGGGAGCAAATGTTTTTATGCTGATGCCAGCGTCCTGTGTTTTTCAACCATGGGAAAAGCCTTGGAAACCAAAGGGGAAAAGCTGTGTTGCCCTCCAGAGCAGAGTGTCTGCCATGCCCTGAGGGCTGTGACAGACGCATTCCAGCAGTTTGTATGGGCGGGGACTTCGGGTCAGCCTTAGCACCTTGGAGGGCCTCACTTAAGAGAGGTGTTCAGACTTTGTCCCTCCCAGATTTCAAAGCTGAGTGGTAATTAGTTTATTGTAAAACACTGTATGTACCTCAAAAAAAGCTTCCAGACATCCTCAGCTGACAGAGAGGATTACAGGGTTCACTTTCCTTCTGAGGCAGTGAAGTGCTGTTCTTTGAGCACACGTTCGGCCACCACTAAACTCCAGATGCTCCCACTTAGTTGCACTGGCACTTCAGCCTACTCAAAACAACTGGAAAGGATAGCCTGGAGCTCTGAGGACTGAACCAGATAAACCAGATCTCACTAGAAGGGGGGAAGTCCTATTACAAGAACCAGTAACCTACCAGGCTGTTTCCCCAGGAATCTATATAAGATAGGTCAGGCTTGTTTTAAACACCTTCAGAGAGGGTAGGAGTATTTTCCAGTTGCTCTAATTGCAGACACAGCAACACATCCTGCTGTGCTTAAGGGAGGGCCTGGTTCTAAATGGTGCCAGTTAGTTAGGAGAAGGAGGATGAGTTTATCAGCCTTTATACTGCCTGAACATACACCCTGGGAAACAACTATGAAAACTCAGAGTGTTGAGTTTTTAGCATCTCAGTGGAGCACTTCTAAAAGTTCCATGAAGACACAGGGGTAAAGAATTCCACTGTTCTTCCCTGCAAAGAACCAAGCTCAGGGACCTGTCTTGTAGCAGTCTTTGTGTGTGAGGCTCTCCAGCAGCAGAGAGGAAAGCGAGCTGTTTCAGCAGAGGGGAACACTGAACAGCCAGTCCTGAACCTCACCCATTTATCTTGCAAAGGAACTTGACAAATGAAAGAGAGCAGCACCAAATGTCTCTCTGATGTGCAAGAGGACAGGGAGCCACGACCTCTGCTGCACAGCTGTCCCCTGCCACCTCCCCTCTGCTAACCTCACACTAGCTAACTTTCACACCCCTGGCGGGAAAACATTCAGAAATAAAGAGAAGCCAGCCTCAACAGTGTGTGGCCTTTAATCCCCAAATGTGCAGGCAACATCACATTAAAACAGTAAAATTAATAGTTATTGGCTGTTTCTTCCCTTTAACTAATAACATAAATTTTTAAGGTTAAAGTCACATTTGCTGTGCTACATATGGTTTCTCAGGATCAAATCTTTAATTCTGTACTTGCCACTTAAGACTGCAAGATGTATAAAGATGTATAAAGACATGTATATTCAATAAAATTATGTAGGAAGTACTGTGTAATTTCATTTTCTTCAGCAAAGAGGGTAGGAAGATTGAACAGTTAAAAACACAAAGCTAAGAAAAGAGGTCATAAATTTAATTCAGTTTGCCTCTCTTTCTTCAGATGCAGGACTTTGTAGTCAGAGTCCTACCTGCCAGGAAAGACCTTAGCATCACCGAATCTGAAACCAACATCAGTAACAGCTTAGACGACCTCATGTATCTTCACTGAAATACAGACACAGGAGATTTCAAGTGCAGATATAAAGGTTAGTTTCTACAACTGTCTGCATAGTAAAAACATGTTCTGCAGATACTCCACGAAACCTCCACTGTCTGCAATGTTCACTGAAAACAGAGGACAAAAAAAAGTGCCAGTGTCCGCAGTAGCTCTGAAACTGTAACAGCATAAAGGTTCTGAACTGCTAACTGTATCATATTCTTAGGTAGCCACATCCTGCAACAAAACTACTGCCAAAAATCAGACCTGAATGCAAGTTAACACTTGTTTTAAGTTTTCAAACTCTTTCTCTACTGTTATAGATGCTGTTCTTTGACACCTCTACACTACTGCACTATTGGTTTCAAACATAAACTTCATAGTCTTTCTTTTATCTCAGAGCCAACAACAGCAATAAATTACAAGAATATGCCAGGTGCCTGTAAAAGCCATTCATTCTCACAGTTTTCACCACTGAGAATGACTTACAATGCAGAGGTCATGAGCATAAACTCTTAATACTTCACCAGCCTCAGCTTTTGCCTCCCCACTGTGGAATAGGAGAGCTTAAATCCTTTCCGATTCCCAACTCAGGAATGGAGAGTGCACTTTCATGAAACAGTTTCTTAAAAGAACCTGCTACTGGTCGTGCTGCTCAAGAGTACATAGGCAAATCTCAAACATCAGCACACAAGATTGCTTGAAACTCCTTCCTTTGCAACCTTGAAAAATGCTGAACCATCTTATGGTTACATGCTCTCACACCTAGACGCAAAAATCAACACACAAGATGTACATGCTGCTTTTTTAAGTGCACAATAACTGAGATCTGCTCAAAATTAACACATCACTACCTCAAAAACAGGCTAACCAAGATCTTTGGTTTCACTCTGTTAAGTTGCAATTGACTGTCCTCAGTTTGCCTGGCTTTTGGCTAGACTACAGTTACATAGAAATTGCAAAAATATGCTAAATGTGGCCACCACAAAGGGTAGTGCCTAGAACTGAGTAGTTATTGAATTGTACCCATTTCTACTTGAATCAAAAGCCTTTGAAAAGGCTCTCCAAGGCAGGTTTATTTTCAAGCACCAGCCTGCTCCTCACAGCACCCCAATTTTCCTAATTTTTTTCAAGTCATCAAGCTGCCAATCATTTTCCTACTGAAGAATATGTCACTTGTTAGAACAAGCCTTTCATGTGTAATTCATCAAATCAGATACTGATGCCGAGATTAGGAAAAGGAGCCAGTTTATAGTCCAAGACAGAACAAGCAGCAGGTTAAAAAGTGAAATGTTTTGAAGAATGCAACCTCGTTTTCAAAACAGGCACAAATTAGGCATACCACAGCTGTGATGCATGGTAGCATGGTATTTAATATGCCAGAAGACTGCTTATTATGCATCAACTTGGAATAGCACAGGAGTGGCTGGGTGCTAACACAGGAGATACAGGAGATGATCAGGATGCTGGAATTTGCATGGTGGTCTACCTAGAAGCAGTGGTTTTCCTGGCTTGGGCAACTTCACAATAAAAGGGCTGGACTTGATCTCAGAGGTCCCTTCCAACCTGGCTGATTCTGTGATAAGGAGATCAAAAAGTGAGAAGAAAGAGGAGGGGGACTGAAGGCTTCAAGGCAGACAACAGAAATTACAACCCTTGATAGTTTTGTTTTTATCTTCAGTGACAGAAGGCCAGAGAGGAGAGTGTAGCAGAGATTTCTCATTTCTGACATTGTGGGGAAAAAAAGTAGAAATTATCCAAATATTTAGGTAAGAGGTTTCAGGAAACAGCAGAAAATACTCTGATACTGTGGCAATATGCCCGACTTTGAACCTGTAATCTTGCTCAGTGAAAAAGTTCACTAAGAACTAGAGCTCATCACATGGCTTCTCTGATACCATAAGCATCAGCAAGAATCAATTACTGAGTCTTTCTACCAGCTGAAGCTGCAATTACAATTCAACTTAAACTCCTCTGTTAATTTGAAATGGGACAGAGATCCATCCCAGACCAGACTTTCACTTAACAAGAAGCTGACAGGAAGTTAGAGAAGACAGTGGTTCATAAATCAAAGGATTACTTTGAAACTGCTTTAAAGTTCCCAAAGCAGGTAACTCAAATCCTTTGGTAGCAATACTTCTACCCCACAGATCCAGACTTGCCTCGTAGAACTTAGCAGCAATTCATGCTGAGACTCAGCACTGCCCAGACAGCAGCAGCCAGCACCGACAGAGCAGTCTACAAACAGCTGAGTGTGTCCAACAACAAACTCTTCAGCCCTGAATAGAGATTACACACCTTTAGCTCTTGCAATACCTACACAGTTCCAGCCTGCAGTGCATGTGCCCGCTCTATCTTATGAACAAATTTCCTTTGATGTGTCATTTAAATCTGAAGGAAGGCAAATGCAGCTGTTTGAGTCAGCTGCAGCAAGTTACATCAACAGTTTCTTGTCAGTTCTGTACCAAACATGCTTCCACAAGAAGAAACAATACAGCCAATCTAAGGAAGATTTCTTTGCCTCTGAAGAATGACCTGAGATTTTCATCCACCTCCTTCTCCTGATCTAAAACTAACCCACCCACTATTGCTAGTAAATAAAGTTTTCATTTAAACACTCAGATTTAAGTTTATTCATACACAGCAAAAGTTCCACCTGCATATTAAAAAAAACAGATTAGAAGTAAATGTTTTATTCTTCCAACTAAATTCCAGTACTACAAGGGCAGTAAAACAATGATACACTGAAAAATTGCAGCAATAAACATTTGTTAAAGACTGATAGAATAAATAAAAACTACAAAAATGAGAAATCATATAAACCCATTCTTAACCCCCAAAAAAGTCATGGAATACAGAAATGCCCTCCTTCACTATTTCACAGGCAGTACTGTGGGCTATTTGCTTAAAATTGTCCTGGGATTACATTCTAACTTAACTGTGATTACAGCTTTGTTGTAGTGCACAGTTATGAAAACCACACTAACTTCAGTCAGAAGTGTCATTCTACATTTTTATTTACACAACCAGTGAAGGGCAACTTCTAGAACACCAGCTTTAATCCTTTACTTTTTCAAACTTATTAACATAAGAAGCCAAATCGTAATGATACAGCAAATGAGGCCACTGGTATTATTACAGGTAGCAAAGGTCCACATCCAGGTGGTACTGACATCAGGGAGCACTCCAAAACCAGTTGCTGCATAAGAGTGGTTGCCACTGACAAAAGCTTGAAATAACCTGTGTTCACAGGGGGAAAAAATATGGCATTGCTGCAAGTCTTTACTGGGACAGCTTGCAACAATAAAACAGGGTGTATAGGGCAGCCCACATATGCAGAAAGTGTGATTCATGAAACATCTGGAAAGAGAAAAAACAAGAGTTAATGACAGAGGTAACAAATGCCAGCTCATTGCAAACCTGCTGTGGCAGTATCAAAACCCAGCAGGCTACGGGAGACAGTTCTACATGTTTTACATGTTTTAAAAACAAGCTCATTTTCTCTCACACCTTCCTTTCAACCTCAGTCTTCCATAATATCCATTTCCAAGTATTTTACCTTAGGGCCTAGCTGAAGCTTAACAACAAACAACGGCCATTTAAATTATTGAACATTTGGTAATTCAATGCTGCTACAGGGACCAAAAGAAACAGATACTCACAACTGGCAGGCTGTTCTCCATATCGTCGCATGATCTGGTCATGCGTGAACTTCACAAATGCGTCATATTGTTCTGCAGGGACAAAGCATTAGAAGTGCATTAAGTTCAACTCAAGCTGAAAAATATTCAGGGCTAATTTTTATACACAGAAATCATACAAAGTTATACACACACCCACTACTAGTCATTTTAAGTGACATTACACAGTTCATCGCTGTCATTTCCTTCTTATCCCCCAGAACAACAATGCAGCACGTCCCCTTAATTAAAAGACTTCCCCTTACAAACTTCTGTAATGAGGAGGACAGCAATATGCTTGAAGAGAATTATGCTGCACGTAAACAAAGACCTCAATTTACCTAACTCCTGCTAAGTGTCACACACTGTATTTTGAAGTAATTAAGTGTGCCCATTTCACAGATCCATAACAGAGGCAGTGTAGTTACAGTGAACATGGCATTAAGGTCAGTGTTAGGGTTGGAAACTATTTCTGTGCTCCTATCACTACCAGATGTAAGAAAATTAATTCAGTGAAATGGAAACACAGAAGTGCAGGAAAGGGATTTGCTACAGAGTTAGAAATTCTTTTTTGGTGACCACCAGAAAAATCAAAAGCGAACGAGAAACTAAAAGGATGAAATGCTAAGTGACTAACACCAAGTAATTGCAAGCACAAAAGCAGCTACTATAGGAGACACATAGTTGACTGTGGACTGCATGAAAACAGCTACTGTGCCATCTGAAATGAAATTTAGATATGAAACGTACTAATTTGGCTTTGAGCTAAGCTCTGTTATTTCCCAGAAAGGTTATTCTTTCTATACACGCATACATACAAATACATTTGCAGTATTTTATTCAGTTTTAATATTGCACTCATCAGCAGGATATCACCTTTCAGAATTAGGAAATTGAACAAGGAGAGTAATATCTACCAGATGCCGCTCCTCTCCATTCCCCTTCCTCCCTTGTGGAAAAATACATGTGCAGCAATGTGGGGTGTTCTGAGAAAAGGGCAAGGTCAAAGAAGGCAATCTTGAACCAAAAATGCAGTTAGATTTGTAGTGGTTCCTAGTCCCACAGGTTTGCCCCATTAAAGTTCCCATCCTCTTGCAGGGATGAGCTTCACCTTTGAAGTAAACAGGGTATCAGTAATCAGCAAGTAGTGCAGCAGCAGCCCAAAGTATGGACTGGACCCAAAGATCTAAGGACATTCATCCCTGACCAAGGGGGCCCACAGTCACAGCAGCCAGTTCCCCTCTGCCCACAAGCAGGACCTGTTTCCCTGCAGTTCTAACCAGCGGCTTTTCAGCAGCCGTGCAAAGACTGTAGCCAAACAACAAAGTAACACAAAGAACACATCGAAGGATCTGTTGCCCAGAAACCATTTCAAAAAATAACAGCAACTAGAACTTTTCCTAAAAGTATGTGTTAAAGGCCAAAAATGAGCTTGCAAGCTTCCTTCTTTAAAGCTGTATGTCAACATACACAGCTGCTTTGTAACATCATCTTTGTTTGAACTATGGCTTTGCAAATTTTAAAAAATCCAGTTACTAAAAAGCCTCTTTCTTGTGGCATTCAGATTCAGAAGTTAAGCAATCCAAAGGTAATAGCAACCTACAATGAACAATTTGAAAATTTAATTGAACACTGGTAAAGATACTTATGTCACTGTCATCCTGTATCATATACATCCTATTTCAAGTCAAAAGGTGGCTAAATGACATGTACACAAATATGATTACTACAGTCTTCACCTCAACCTTTAATATGAAAGGCTGTTTTTCACAAATTCTAGAAAACCTTTCTAGTCAGTCTTTCACTTAGCCCCTTGCAAGCCCAAGTTCATGCTAACACAGCAGTTTCAGGTAACAGAAGCAGGAAGGGAAATCAGGCCATTACAGTGATCTGAGTTTTCCATTTACCAAATGCTCATTCTGCATGAAAAGCAACTCTGCTCACAAAGAACATGGTAAAAGAAAAGAATAGGCAGTACCTGGCTAACTACCTACACGACAACTGTGATTCACAAAGGAATAAGGAAAGTGTCTGAATGTACACGTTCAGTTAAGTCCCTTGAAAGAAGCTATTCAACTGAGATTTATTATGGAATTTCCAGTTAATTTCCATTGACTTCACTGAGAATCTCCTTACTGAACAAAGTTTAGAAAAGCATATAACCATTCTGTCAGCAGACAACTACAACTGGCCTTCTATGTAAAGAATTTCTAAATTCTTTCGGTAGTCTCTTTCTAAATTCCCATATAATGCTGAAAATGTATTATTGGCCTCGTATACGAGATGCAGTAACGTGATCTTCCTAATTGCTCTTGGTGAGCACCACTGTAAGAACAAGTAAACCCAACTCACCTCACTAAACCACAACTCCCCAGATGGAATTCAATCCCCTCCTTTCCCAAAACCGAAAATGACAATGCTCCCTTTGGGACTGAAAGATGGAGCACATATAAGGAACTTGACAGAAGGGTTTCCTGCTTGTAAAGAACTACAAGTTGCTACTCTGAAAGCGTCTGAAACAAATGTAAATCTATCTGGCCTTCAAATGGTTATGATCAGTGCTAAATGAAATACATTTAAGAGAATACAAGAACTAACCTAATTCCTAACAAACACAAATTAGGAGAAAAAAGTTCTGCAGTCCTAATTCATCAGTTTGAAGCAGGTTAAAAAGAAAAACACAGAAATAGAACATTAGGCCCAAAGCAAGAGAAGTATTCAGGACTCTAGTTAAGTTGTAAATAGATGTAGATTTACAAAAGACTTAGAACTATAGGAATTTCTTACACAGAAATGGCAGATCAGCAAGCACAGAACATGAACTGAATCTCGGGTGCAGAGACAATACTATCACAGGCAACCCACAATCCTGACACAGGTCTGGTGACTTTCAGCACAGGCATGCCTGTAGAAGGTTTTATTCACACACCTGAAGAGATCAGAAAACTTTAATTCTGATGTGTTTTCAGGTGGGAAGCAGAACAGCTGTAGGTATTCAAACACAAGTCTGCTGCTGAATGGTGCACTCAGATGCTCATTATAATCACACTAAATATTAAATTAGACACGAGATCATACTGTGAAGGCACCTACTCTGAATGCACCAGAATTTAGGTGCTCAAATGCCAGCAAGAGGCTTAGAAGTAGAGGACTTCAAAAACTGAAGAAAGGTCATATTTACAATGCTGACATTAACATGATCCTTTTGGAAAGATAAGCTGGCATCAGGTGCCAAAAATTTCAGCTGAATGGTGTGAAATACAACAATTCAACATGGCACATCAGAAATGCAGTTAAACTGACTCTCAGGCAGATATCAGACACTGCTGGCAGCAGTGTAATGTTAATACCGGGAAGAGAAAGGGAAATCTTAGGTACTGTCATCTTGCCAAATTCCAGAAAAGAGAAGTCAGTTCCCAAGCAGGGAAAAAAATCCAAAACACAAGAAGTTCTTCACAAAGAGCTCTTAGGGCAGTAGACTACAAAGTCCTTCTGGGAAAAAAAAATGAGGAGGAAACGATCAACTCAGACATGATAGCAAGAGACAGTTCTAACTGAAATAAAACCGCTATTTTCACTGATTAGTAATACCCAGGAGTCATAGTTTCTATCCAAAGCAGCATAGACGAAAAAAAAGGAGTAAACATTGTTTTTTCCATTCTGCATGTAACCCCATTCCATAATAAGATAGGTCAGGAAAAAAAAAATTGTATCACAAAAATAAGAAAAAGTTTTAAGCTTCCAAACTCACTTTAACACATCATTCTGAATTTTAAGATACCTGCAAGTTTTGTGGTCAAAATTTCTTCATACTCTTCACGGATTTTCTCTTCACGTTCTTTCAGCAAACGTTCACAGATCATTCCAACTTGTCTGAGAGTAAAGAGGGGCTGTTCTTTTTTCAATGGTGATGATGCTGCAGATGAAGTACCTAAGATTAAATATTTGGGCACAACAATTTACAAGTAGATCAGAATCATTTTTATAATCAGTTTTCTTCACATCCTTTACATTAAAGGAAGTTTACAAAATATCTGGACAAATCTTTCTCTGCTACTTGAACCTCCTAATTACTATTAAAGTAGAACTGGACACTCAAAAGGAACATATCTGCAATGGACAACAAGCACAACTATCAAAACACCAAGAGTGTTACACAAACACTATGAACACCATTTATATGGGAGTTGCCATGTACAAATTTAAGCTTCTATTTTATATAAAAAATAGAACAGTACAGTATCACAGTACAGTATATTAGTGCAATGACAGCTGCTTTGCAAAAGCCTATTATAATATCAGGGACAGGGTATGCAGGACAGTCTCTTGAAAACAAATGCCAGCTCTACATCCTAACGATTCTTAAAATGAGAAGCTACCATCTTCCAGATCAATGCTAGTATTGACAAAAAAAGGCAGCAGTAACTGGTGAGAATGTGCCATAAACCACCAAGCAACTAGAAAAAATTATTTACACAGAGTCTAAAACCACACAGAATTACACGGAATTTTCTGGGTACCTGGCAAAGCTGGTCCAGTAAGGAGAAATGCATGTGGCTGTGCATCAGTAGAACAACAAGGATCTGTCTGCTGGAAGCTATTTTCTAAATGTCTTCTCTTCTGCATGCGTTTGTACTCCTGTTTTATGTTGTACAGAATTTGTTCTAAAAAAAAAAAAAAAAGAAACAAACCCCTAAAATAATTACATGTCACCATTTTGCTTGATTTTCACTCAGACACCAAAATGCTGTAAGCAAATAACAGATGACAAAAGATAGACTCTTACAACATGGTCTGCAAAACCCACTATGTTTTTTTCAAGACATATACAATTAAACTACTTACAAGAAATGTTAACCCAGACTTTTTTCACCAGGAGAATACTAGCAAAACCATTGTTAGTTAAGGTCAAGTACTGGTGCCAGAGTACTGCTAACAAAAATGAATGGCATCCTAAAATTTAGGAGCTATCAACTATACAATACACAAGGATAAAAATTAGGCTATAAAACTTATACTGGTATTAATAATCTTCCCTTCATACATTTAATTTGCAACCATCTTTCTCCCCCACACAAGGTTTATCACTCATACACTTAACAGTAACGACAGACTCTAGAATAAAACATCCACATGAAATACCATTCCACTCTGTAGGTTTAGTGGCCTACAGGCAGCACAGTGAAGAAGAAGAAAACACAATTTAGACAACATGCAAAGAGCACCTACCGCTTAAAATATCAAAGAATTGGAAACTACAGGCAAAACACAGAAGCCTTCCACAACGTTTCTGACAGCCTCAGATCTATCTAAATAAACATAATGGATGGATCAATAGTCTCTTTTAAAGGAGTATGGCAATATGTAGTTCAGCACTTGATTACACTAAACGAAATACAGCACATTATTCTAATAACATCATCTCCACTCTAGAATGACAAGGGAAAATGCAATCCCTGCAATGGAACTACCAATCCCGTGTGCCTTCTCCCTAAAACTCCATGTACCAAACGGCTCTCAGGTGCATTAGTGGCCTTAACTGCATATCCTCTAGCAATGTAAAATATTAAAGAAAAGAAAAAGTATTTTTCTATTTTTTTAAGGAGACCTACCCATAAAGAGGCTTCTAAAAACTCTCTTTATGAGAATTCTTAGTTTTAAATGCTCAAAAACAAACAAACAAAAAAAAATCCCTACCAGACTGGCTTTTACTCAGACTTCTAAAGTTTTTGGCAAAGATATCTTTCCAAAACTCACATACATACAAATCCACATGATCACGTCAAAGGTGCAAAGGACTCCACTCAGAACCTTTTTATTTCTGTTCTGCATTTTGCCAATACAAAATTCTCAACTAATTTCCACGTCTGTGATCCCTACACTACTGAGGTTCCATATCTGATCATTTTCTAGTAAGCAACCATGTGATGCAAGTGACTTCAGCTACCAGCTTATTCAGTCAGTGGCTGAAGCCTCTAGTAGACCAAGCAGAAGCAAACGCTCGACAATTCTTAGCTCAGATGTTTAAATATTGGCGTGGTTCTTCAATTCTGCAAGTCAGTCTAGAGGCTTCTGATTTACAAAAAGAAAGAAAATTGTTTCCAGTCAACAGGAATACCAGCATTTTCAGCAAAGGAGCTTCTTGGATTTTGTCCATTGATTAAAGCCTTTATACCTTTTCAGTTCCAGCGTCTGAAGTTGTACAATTTTCAGCTCCCTTAGATGAGGTCAATAACTTGGTTCAAAGAAGCAGCAAATGCAGAAGACATAAAAAGGAAACACAGCAGGAAAGCTGGAAACTAAGCAAGTGGGGAGAAAAGTACTTGAGGGGGCTTAAGGATTCCTATTTTTTGTAGGACAAGATACATACACTGCAGCATGGTACAGAAATATATAAATCGTGTTAAACCAAGATGGACTCAGGCTTCCAAAATTAAACAGAATCCCATCTAGAGTTTGTGAGAGGCACACACACATCAGTCAGAGAATGGCCCTGCAACATTTTTACTCAATGACATTATGGTGGTAAAATAATACTCCTCAAAATCAAGTGCTGTTATCGCTAAAGTGATTCTGCATAATTTTGAGAGAGAACCAAACTAGCTCGTAAGACCACATCTGTCCTACACTATGAGAAACACGACTGCACACATTCACACTGTATTTGCATTAACCGAAAAACGTAACAGACCACGTCCATCCTTCATACCACTATTTCATCTTGGGCATACTTTACAAATCCCACATGAAAAATATCAGCCAAATTTCAAGTGTAACAACTTGAATAAAAATCTTCTCTACAGCTCTCCTTTGTACTACCTTTTTGCAGAAACATTCTCAAACCACATTAACCACCAACATCATGGAGGACAAAGAAAGTAAACAGACTGGTCAACTGAGAAAACAGCAAGAGTTAAATCAACAATCATCAGCCAGGTTTCCTCCAGTCCTAATAACCCTAGAAATTAAACAGGCAATAATTTAGAGAAAATGTTAAAATACCAGTCAGAATAGAAGGAGTAAAAGCAACGAGGTGGGGAGTAGGGAAACAGGGAGAGGCAGCAAAGAATTTAGGTACTGACTTCGGGAAAAAAGTAACAACTAGGATAGAAAACGAAGATTTGTGCACCAAAGACACATTATTCTATTCCAAATTATACTGAATTTCGGACAAAGAAGTCTCTTTTGTTACAGCAGTTTCATCTTTTAATTTGGCAACACTTTTTAATTTGCCACCTTCAAATTTAGCTCCGAAAATCAAAAACCTCAAAAAATGCCATGACAGATACATTGGGAGATCCCTGTCCTGACAAAATCACTTTGACAGTTTGCTTTACTATGACTTCAGGTAAAGGTAGAGAACTAAGCATAGTGAGATAGAGGAAGAGACTATTTAATGAACATGACACTGACTGCATCGCAAACAGCAACCAGGAGAAAAAAGCCTGAAATGTTAAGGCCTGGCTGAACACTTGTTTGGCATGTACATGCCTAGTTTGGTGAACGATATTCCTCTATTCAGACAAATTTAGGAGATGTAGCGCAATATTGCTCGGTACAGAGAACTGGACTACAAGCTGTACTCAGTGCCTTGCTGATAGTAGGCAAGGTGACTGTGAGAATGACTCGTCTCATACCTTCCTGATTTATAAAATCGAGATTAACAGTCAAGAAACACAAGTTTAACGTAGCACCAAACTTTCAATAACTTCTCACGTAAGTGATCAGACCAGGAATGCTTCAAATAAAGCAGGCACATTTTTGCACCAGCAAAGACTGAGTAGACATTTTTATTAACTTACGGTGGCATAAAATCTTTGACTTTAAAGAAAATGGTTTCACTGTGAAGTGAAATGTAAGACTGCAAATATTTATGACTCATTTTAAATGAAAATCTGAATGCTAAATTAAAATAATCTAGTACAGTAAGAAAAGTTGTTTAAGTGCACTAAGTTACTTCTGTCATTTTCAGTTCTGCCTCATAAATCCACAAAAATATGTGGAAAATGTTTTTATAGCATCTCAGCACCTGAGAGAAGCCATGAAATATTAAGGCAGTGCAAGCCAGACAATACCTATATAGCAGACATCTAACTGGAAAGACCTTTAAAGCTCTGGCCCAGTTAAACAAAGCTTAGAGTTAGCAGATCCAACCTAGTTTTGCTTCCAGAAAACCTTCCTGCCTTTTTTAAGTTCAGTTTCTTAACCTCTCTTACTTCCAATTAGCTCTGACTATTCCCTCTGCAGCTGACAACTGAATTAAAATGTGCATTTAACTGGTGTCAAACACAGGACAGGTTGTTTTACGTGTTCCTCAACGTAGAGGCCCAAATTGTCCTTTACAACAATGACATGCATTTTAATTAACAAATTATTTTATATAAAAACCTAGAATCTTAAAGTACACCCGTTAAAGAAAATCTGGTTTATGTGAGTTTCTCTAGGACTATAGAATTGAAGTGAGAACTTGAATCCGATATTACAACTTAGTAGGTATTTTAAAGAAATACTTTCATCCATCTCATAGGTGCTAAAGTTCAAATCAAACGTTGTAGATCATACAGTGATTTCATCTGAGGTGACAAAAGGAATATATTTAATATGATCAAACATACATCTCTGTGGCCTATCCTCAGTTTCTTTTTAATTTCAATTTATCCCCTCTACTCAGTGTTTCCTACTGGAGTTAGAGATGCCTCTGAAGGCACAGAGCTATTTAGCAGGGAAGACCAGGCAGAGGTGCTATAAGTGAAAATGAGACTTGCTGAACCTAGGGTATCAGTAAGAAAAAGCCACATTGCTAATGCACTGAAATGAATTAGTATTTCATAAATAACATTTCAAATTCAAGAAGACTACGACTCTCTGCCAGCTTCTTATACCACCTTCTCCTCCTTCAGGTTCAAGGCTAAGATAAAGAATGATAAACCAAAAATGCTAGTGTCTCACTGTAACTTCTGAAGGGATTCAGTCAAATATACCTCAATACAATGAAATGCATGGACACTTTTTTTATCTGGAGCTGTGTGCTGAGAGCACAAAGTTCAGTACACAGGTTCCTGAAATACTGCATTAAGAAAGACAGCTTTCACACCAATTTTCTTTCAGAACTTGAGATGCAACTCAGAGAAGAAAGATTTCCTAATGAAGAGAGGATGAAACATCAAGGGGGCAAATCAGGGTCCAAGTCTGACATCTGAAATATGATCTGTCATACTAATGGATTACAAAGCCAAATATTCATTTCCAAGGAGTAATGAAGTCTTCTAACTTCCTTTAATTCATGATAAAAAGTCAAGTTAATCTTTTCCAAAATTCTGTTATCTACTTCCTTCATCCTGACCTATAATTACCTAGAAATTATGTACAAAGGAAACAGCAGTGCAACATGAAAAGGTAACAAGGCAAACAATTATTTTCTCCATTTTAATAACTGCTTATCAACTGTGTAGGTGCTGATTGTTCCCCTGAAGGATTTTTCTTCTTTTAGCTTGATTTTTAAACTAGTAATCTCTCATCTCAGTTTCTGGCTTCTCTCATTTAGCTGAAGGAAAATTCAGCAAAACACACAGGAAGGTGACTCAATAGGCTGAAATCAGAGTAGCAGTTTTCCTGGCCTGAAATGGAATCTTAAGCTCAGGTTTCAGTTTGCATTGTCAGTATTCGACATATGTATTCCAACTTGAACCATGCCTGAGATTTCTTCTGAGTAATAATCAAATGCTATCCTGATGTCAACAGCATGCATCTTTAGGGATTTCAGCTTCTGTTAAAGCAAAACTGCTCCACTGTCCCTAGTTCAAATTTATGTATAACATTTCCATTAGGCCTTCGCCCTTATTCAACATCTAGGTGATGCTACCATAAGCCTAGTTTTGGTCTCTCTACCAGACTACTGACACAGAATGTCAATTTTAAGATGCCAGCTTCCCCTAAGGGCAGCACTGCAGCAGAGCAATAGGTAACAGTATTCCCCCCTTTTTTCTACCTACTTAACCAAGGAATTCACAGGCACAAACAGGCATTACAACCCAGCTAGTCCTCTTACTCCCTTGCTTTGGTCACACTGATGTGACCATTTTACTCCACCGATGTTTCTTAATTAGGCATGGTCTATTAAGATTCCAGTAACAGAATGTATACTTTTGGAAACCATGCTCACCTCAGAGGAGCATGCTGTAAGCCCGAAAGAACACTTCACAGCCACTGCTATAGCTACACAATGGACTGGAGCAGCTCACAATGGACTCTGGGGCACAGAGTAGGCTCCCTCTCGAGATCCAATTACTTAGGGTTTCAGGCTGACGAAGGTTCTGGTTCTCCCACAACAAGCTGGATGCTCACATATGCATTAGCTCATTCTGCAAATGTGTTATTTCAGGAAATCCCAGTTCTCCTGATCAAGGGGTTGAGGAATGAAAAATAAATCAAGCAATGCAAAATGTATTAGACACAGCAATTAGATCTTTCCCTTCACATAAAAAATTGTCACATTGCATTTATCAGACTTGCCACTGAAAAAAAAAACTGCTTCAACATTTTATGACACCTATAACCAAGGATATTTAATATTTATAGTCACCACAGGCATCTATGCAGAAATTTCTCATATAAACTAAATTATCAAGTCCATTACGTGACTTTTTTTAAGGGGTGGGAATGTTTTGTTTTTTAAAATCCTAATGATTTCTGCAATACTGGAGCACAATGAGAAATCTGGCATCTCACCAAGATAATTTAGCAATAAATACACATGTGGATAAATGTTAACAAAACAGAAATTAAGCAGAAAGAGATGCAGCACTACTATGTCACATTCCAAAGCCCTTAGATCTGTTCTTTAAAAGCCAAACCTGTACTTGGCCACTGCCTGACCAAGTTTGAGACAGAAGTACTTCTGTTTGCTCAAGAGGGCAACTCAAAGGTCATAGGAGGACAGCTTATAGGGAAGACTAACGGTTCTTCCTATTCAAAGGGCAAAGTAATTTTCTTGCATTAACTTTGAAAATGTGTGTCAATTATATCAATTTTTTCCAGACTATTCTCCGAAAGAAAAAGGTATATGTTAAAGGCAAATTCATCTACCTTCTGTTTGTAAAGAGTCCCTCCTGAGAGAGAGACTCTTACAACCAACTCCCTTTGCAATCTGTAACTGCCCTTAAAGCAGTAAATAACAATTAGGCACACTCATTACTAAGTACTGCATAAATTCAATAGTTTCCACATTCTGTCAAACTTTTGACATTATCTCTGCTTGGATTTCGACCAGTGACCTGAGTTGAAGGCCTGTTCTCAAAAGCTCCACCCACTACAATTTTTGGTTTGCAACATTAGTTAGTTGCTGGGGAAGTGTCAAGGCAGATGAATGTTTCAGATGGAGGAAAACTTGCACGTGCAAAAGTCTGTGGATTTTTAAGTGATTTCATGAACAGCTTTTAACTACAACATTCTTGTATAAAGTTCTACTGGCAAGTTAAACTGATTTTGGATGGAGTGTGGAAAAAGAGCTACCGATCTCAGTTTGTCTTTACAGTTACTATGTACCAGGAATTAGGAGATTTAAATTCCTAAGGTCAACACACTCTCTCCCTTACACCCCCCACCCCATTTCTTTGGACTGTATTTGCCACTGTAGCTTCAACCTCAGAAATATCCAGACATGCAGGCTTTTAACAACTGACTTGCCTCTGAATTTAAAAAATGTCAGTGTGGTTTTTTCTTTTTTTTTCTCCCCACTCCCAAATATAATCTTTCATCATGGTAAAACTGAAAACAAGGGTTCCAAAACATCCAGCAGAGAACAGAAAAAATAGTACTGCCACTGCTTTCTCCCTTCACCCTCTAGAATTCATTTAACAGCTTTCAACAGCAGCCTTCCGACTTCAGAGGAAACCCAACAAGTGTAATGCATTATTCACAGGCATCCAGACCCAACTGCAGTTATTCTGATTATACAGAACAGTCTCATTTATAGGTAGAACTCACATGAAACTAAAACTCATCTGTAGTATTCAAGCGGTAGAAAAATTCTTAAAGGAGCCACTCTTTCAAAACTAAACCCATTTTATGCCAGGCAGGTATGTTCTGCACTGCTTATAGTGAACACAGTTTTAAAAACACCATTCTACATGCAAACAATAGTATTCAAAAATTAGCAAACATACTTAAGAGTATGCTCAAGCCAGTAAGCACAATTCCGTTTGGCTGCCAAATTCACCAACAAACTTGAAGTGAACTAACAGCTGTTCAAATAACCAAAAAATATTAAAAGACTCTTGCAAGAGATAAATTTCATCTTGAGTAAGCCTACCCTCTCTCAAACAGACATACTGGTTATTTGTCTATGACCACTCTATACAGGCAGCTGTTTTCTCATCTGACTCAGTTCTTAGCACACCCCTCAATCAATCTGTATTCTACTTCTAGATAATTCTTTTTTGAAATAATGAACGACGTAGTAAGAAATCCTGGTGTTGATACAGTTTCCACTGGCTGAAGTTAAACACCAGCAGGACAGAACAGAAGAGAAATGTTTATGGGTGAACTTAAAGTATAAGCATCAGGTTTTACATCCAGAGCTCTGATTTCATATGACCCCTACTTTCCATTAAACAAAATTCAGACAGACATTTTTTAAGTGCTAGAAATCTAAGCATTATAGTAACAGATTGAGAAAACCGTAAGTGAAGTCAACTGAATTCTGGCAATTGTTAACAAATTTCCCAACACAAAACGGTGACTCAGTTGGGAAGACTTTTCAAGTCAGACTGGAATTCTTTTCACACAGAGCAAGATTCATCTAACCCTAATGTAGACATCTGAATGCTTACATGGACACAAACTCAGTTTGCAGTCACTGGAAAGCAATACATATTTCTGCAGCACACTTTGCCTCAGCCTAAATCAGAGCTCTAGAATAAACCATCTGTTTCTTCCAACTGACTATCAAGAAAACTACAAACTATTAGGTCAGACATACATTTACAAAGTTAGATGAGATGAATCCCACATAATCTTTCAAGTGTCCCCTTTAAAATGATACACTCTGGTTTGCTCACAAATGGTTGAAATGAAATACAGACAATGTGGTAATAACCCCAAATTCAACTGAAGGTAAAAACTAAGTAAGCTGATTAATAGACACATTTTTACCAGCATGGTTTATTTAAAGATTTTTTTTCCTGTAACATAAACCAAAGAGAGTTTTTAAGCCAAATCCATGCAAACATGCACAACTTATAAATGCTTCAAGCACTGTAAGAAACATTTTGATTTACTGTCCTTCCTTCTTCATTATATTATACAAATGGCTTACATAAAATACATCCTTGTCTGTACAGAATCACCTTTTCACACAGATTACTACCTGCACCTCTGATTTTCTCAGGAGATAATGAGGCCTGTATATGCTCAATTTCAGTAACATTTCGATTTCTTAAGCCCTTCAGAATCATTAAGATAGGAGCTTAGGTATTACCTCAAATACTGCTGTAGGTTGTCTCTACTGAAAAATCTTACTGATTTGTCTCCTTTCCGCAATATATATTTACTGGTCAGATGATATTTATATTAAATATTCATAACCTAAGCTCTCCAAATCCTAAAGAAAGAAGCCAAAAGAAATCCTTGCAAAGAAGCAACACTTATCCTCTAAATTAATTCTGATTTTAAACATCTCAAAGTACATGTAATGCCTCACTGTATCAGGGAGTACCATCCATCACAACTCTCATCTCAGACCGCTGACTCATTCAAGATCTTTTCCTAGAGGTTCAAAAAAAAAATCAAGGCACTGATGCCAAGTTTAACTCTGTATGCCCAGTATATATTTCCTCTACAGCAATTTTTTTATTATTTTATTAAAACCTGTAAAAAAATGTATTCTACGATATAGTTTTCAAACCAAGAATATTGAAACATGGCACTGCCCTATGTGGAGGAGATGGCAATTTGAAAACACACTCAAACTTACTGCCTGGTAATCTGGAGCCAACTTTTGTTATAAAAGAGTACCGAATGCAACGGTGGAAGGAATTCTGCTGCAACAACTGCAGAGGGCTTATTTCCCCTGCACACAAAGGACACGGATGCATCCATACCTCGGCGCTACAGCCGCTCATGGCCGCGAGCTGCACCGTCCCTGAGTGCATTGCTGGAAGCTGCCCACTGGACTAACCATAGCACGGGCCAATCAATCCCGAGTGCCCAGCCAAGATTCATTCCTTTCTTCTCTCCCTACTCGCTGCTAAGAAGAACTCGGTTGATTTTAAATTGACAACCCTTACACAAGCAGACCTGGAGCTTTAAGGGCTGCGACTGACTCATCTCTCGCAGGTTAAGAATGTAAAAGGGTTTCGTTCTTGCCCCGCGTCTCCCAGACGAGGAGAACGCCCGATTCCATTTTATCTGCCCTAAAGGCAACTCTCACCCTTGCACACAACCGCCTTCAACGCTCGGTTTTCCTATGGAACTTTAAGGATGCCATAGAACGGGTCAGCCGGGACGGTGGCCCGCATTAAGGGGCTGGGAGCAGAATCACCCCTTTGTTTTATCCGCTTTTCCCTTTTCCCACTGGTGTTTTGCGGGTGATGGATGACAGGCCGCCCTCCAGCTCCTTCCCTCCCCCCACGATATCTGAGCAACGGGAGGAGGAGGTGCCGCCGCCGCCTCGACCCATGGATAATGGCTGCGAGGAAAGGAGCGATGAGGGCCCCGCCGGCGCTCCCACTCCCGACCCCAGCCCAACCTCGGTCACACCCCCAGCCCCTGCCACCCCCCGCGTCTCCGCAGCTCGACTCGCCCCTGCGACTCTCCTTGCCACATCCAGGCACCCGGGGAAAAGGAGAAAAAAAAAAAGCCGGCCTCCCCCCCCTTCCTAGGATAGAGCTTCCCCTCCACCCAGCACAACCCTCCGCCCCGTTCTCCCGCTCGGGCCCCTTTTTCCAGTCTCCCTCCCGCATTCGCCGACCCCTTTCCCTATGGCCACCCTCCCGCACCGGCTCAACCCGCCCCCCTTCTTCCTCCCCTTCACTCCTCCTCCTCCTCCCCCTCTCCTGCTGCAAACGGCCATTTCTATTGTGTCTCTCGGTGCCAAGCCGACCACGGATCGCCCCGGCCGCTGCCAGCGGCACAGCCCGGCAGAAAATGGCTGTAGGGGGACGCCAGACCCACCCAACCCTCCCCTCTTCCTGCTCCTTCTCCTCCCCGTTCCCCGGCCGCTTTCCCGGCCCCCTCCCCGCCGAAGTGCCCCCGGGGCGGGTGCCGGGCACAGGGGGTGCCGCGTCCCCTCACCTGTGGTGAGCCGGGACGACACCTCTCCGAAGGGCGAGGGCTCCATGCGCAGGTATTTCTGCGGGGAGGAGGCGGCGGCGGCGAAGGAGGAGGAGGCGGCCGAGGCCGGGGCTGACAATGGCGTACATCGCCTCCGCTTCGGGGACGCCGGGCTCAGCAGCGGGTCAAAATCCAGAGTCCTTTTCAAAGTGGCGCCGCAAGCCATGGCGCGGGGCGGCCAAGGGGGCTCGGAGCGAGGGGCAGCACAGACGGCGGTGGGAGAAGCAGCAGCCGGCCCTGCCCAGAGGCGCCTTCCCCGCTGTCTGGGGCGGGCTGGGGGGGAGGGAAGGGAAAGGAGGGGGCGGCTGCGTCAGGGCCGCCTCCACCGCCTCCCCGCCGGCCTCTCTCTGGGGAGCGGCCCCGGCAGCGGCAGCAGCAACCCCGGCTCGGTCCGGCTGGATCTCCGCTCTCCCCGCCCGCTCCGCCCTGCCCGGCCGGGACAAATTCCGCCCTCGGCCGGTGGGGGGGCGCGATCCGTGCCGAGGGGCGCGGGGTCGGTGCCAGGGGCGCGGTGCAAGGCAGTCGATGCGGGGCGATGGCGGCAGAGGGGCCCGGGCGACGGCGATGGCGGCGATGGCGCTCCCGGCCGTAACCCCCGCACCAGCAATATGGCGTCAACAACAACGCCGCCGGTTCAAACGCCAGCCCCCCCCGTCCCGCTGCAGAGGCTCACGGGACTCGTGGTTTTCTCGCCCCGCCCCCGACGCTCAAACACGGGGTGACCACTGGGGCCCCAGAACTACAATTCCCGGCATACTCCGCGCCGGCCGCGCCGGCTTCCGGGCTCCGGTTTAAATCCCCCCTGGGAGGGTGCGGGCCGGGGTGTGGGGTGGGGGACGTGTCGGGGTCCCGGGGAAGGGGTGAGGGTTCTCGTCGGGACAAAGGGTGAGAGTCCTGTCTGGCCTCCGAGTGGCTGCGGTAGCGGCTGTATGTCCGTGGGTCGCTTGTCTGTACGTGAAAAGGGGGCAAAGTGCATTCAGTGGCTCGCGTGGCCAGGGCAGAGCAGGGAACGTGCGGGAGTCGGAGGTGACAGCTAAGGACACGCCAGGAAAGGCCTCATGGTGTCGGGAGCTGTATCTCAGGGTAACCGATTGGTTTCCCCGCGATTGCATAAAGGGCATTCTTGCTTAAGGAGGGCGGTGAGGGAAGAGTGCTTGTGGAAAGAGCACAGCTCCTTCCTGTGCAGCTTCCTGATTGAAATAAACTGTGTTGCAGTTCACCCCGATGGAAAAGCTAACAGAGGTTGATAGACCCCCAAAATATATGTAACTTTTAGTTTTTCTGTATCTTGTTAATTTAACCATGGTCATAAAGACAGCTTGTTTTTGGAAGATAAAATGATGAATATGACCTTGTAAAATTTTAACACTTTGTTGTTTTTTTATTGTGTTCTGAAATATAAGGTAGGCTTTCTCTAATGGCATAAAAATCCCACAAACCTTACCATCATTTGGGGGCAGGGATTGCTGTATACACGTTTGGTGTGTGGCATATATTGCTAATTAAGCCATAGCAGCACCCATTCAGTCTAAACACAAATGTGCTTTGCTGGCAGTGTGGTTGTGCTGCCCTTAGTATGGCCGAGGTTCCAGGTGGTGGGGTGACCTGGCAGAACCTTTCTGCCCAACAAATGATTTGCTTTCTGGGACAGATAGCTCATGACAATGTTGGAGCAATGAGGTGAAATTCACCATACGTTTGCTTGAGTTGCCTCGGCCTAAAACTGATTATGGAAAATAGGAGAATGATTCCTCTGCTGTGAGCTTTTCCTCTGCACAGGAAGTACTTGGAGTTTTTCCTTGGAAAGGAGGGTGCTGACAAGCCTTTCTAACACTAAGACAAGTTCTGATTCTCCGTAGCAAGACTCAGGAAATGTACTGCTGTTATTACAGTCTTATAATTGTCCTCCTATTACTATACTGGTACTACGACTTCTGTGGACATTCTTCTTTGCAATAATGATGGCTCATTTTCCATTTGTTTAATTCTTCATTTCTATTACATTTCCCTAAGCAGATAAGTTTCCCCGTGTTCAGGAATCATCACTGAGTACTCTTACCAAGCACTTCACCCAGCAAGACTAAGGCAAAAGTGCTCTTGCAGGCTTTGAATTAAGGAAGCCCTGTGTGTATGACGTACCTACTTAGTTTGGAATGTCCTTTGCCCTGCTTCTGCCACCATCTATATGTTGAGAAGTGCTTGTGTTTGGGTGCAATATTGGAAAAAAAGATACATTTCAGAATAACCAGCATTTTCCCACTGAACTTAATTTTTTAGATACATATTCTGCATTCAGCAGCAGCAAAGATTTGGTTATGTTAACTCATGTCACACTAGATCCTAAGGACCATTCAGGTACAATTTAAGTCAATTAAAACAGTCTGAGGAATCAGGTGAAACTTCATCAAGATAAGCTACTAGAAAGTCAGCTTTTGCCAGCATAGGCAGCACTGTAATTGTAAGCAATTGATTAGAACCATGATTGTCCTAATCAACAGAATTACTTGGCTTTTATCTGACCTTTAGTTGGTTGAATTAAACTGAAGTCTGATTAAAGTCAAAACAAAAATTCACACAGCCCTTTGCAGCAAATTAAACCCAGCTAAGCCAATGCAGCTTTGCATGTAGACAAGCCCTAAGGCAGCAAAATGTCCAACAGCACTGACAAAGTGCTTGATGATTGTCAGGGAACATGTGTTTTTACTTTCATGGTGGCAGGAAACACCATAGGGTCAAGGCTGCAAACCACTGTTTATATTGTTCTTTCTTCTACTTACTTATTATATAACCAATTTGCAGTGCTCCATTATGTGCTACATGGGGTACCTTTAAAATTATATATTATAAGCATATTTTTAAGATAAATAATACCCACACATTTTATTAATACTGAGAATGGGAGAGCTTATTCATAAATGGTGATGTGCTAGATTTTATTGGATCTGCACTTCAAGCACGACACCTGTTAAAAAGACAAGTTCAGATGTAGGACAACTTTTTGACCTTTCTATAGCCTTGAATGAGGTGGGAAAGCAACCCTTTCAGTGTATTGCTTTGGGACTGTGATGGGAATGTCATAGGTGACATTGGGCTTTGCATTCTCTTTTCTTCCTCTTCCTTCTGCCATTGCTTTGTTTCCCCATTGTTTTTTGATTTCTTTTCTTTGCTGTCTTCTTCTTATTCTCTTTATATACCATCTTGACTCTGCTTTCTCTTCCTTTTCCTTGAGACATCCTTTTAATTTGATGTGAGGTCCACATCACAGTCCCTATCTTTCTTTTAAGCCATCTAACCATATTCCTTCCACTTCACGCAGTGGTTCATTTCTCGTTAACCTGTCATGCTTGCCAACATGGGAGCATGGATTAGTTGATCTGTTTTCTAGGACTTATTCACCTCACCCAGAGTGAGCAAAACTCACTTTAAGCATTGTCATGCTACTTGAATTTGGATATCCTTACCAAAGGTTTCTTACTTGTGTATCAGGCACACATTTTAGTTGCCAGTTTTGTGACCAAAATGTAGTGGAGGTTATCTGTCAGAACATCAGTGAAGCGTTTGTATGGTGCCAGGTGAGAAGGATGATTTAAGTTGAAAAAAATGGAGGTTAGTGCAGGAGTTGTAAGGTGGGAGAAACAGCCAAAATAGAACTGGAATAAATTTCTCAGTCTGTTTTGCTATACAGTCACATAGATAGTGCTGGCCAAAGAGGAAGGATGCACGGGAACAGGAGTGAAAGGCAGAGTCAGTGAAGGTTAGCTCTGCTTATTTAGATGCTGGTAAACTGTATGAAAAATTGTGATCTGAACCTGCAGCATGCACTGATTTTCAATAGGACAAATCTATTTCTTAGGCCTGAGATACTAAGGTATTTCCAGCAGAAGTACGGAAGTATATTTCACAATATGAGAGACATTAAAAACACCTATTTTCTCTAAAATTCTCTCTATATTTCCACATACTCAGGAAAGATTAATTAAAACCAGAATCTGTACAGGTAAAGATGACTGAGCTGATTAGGATAATAGAAATGGAAAAATTAGAGCAGAAAATTAAAGTGTTGTTATTTAAGGATTTTTACCCTAACCAAATAATTGTTGAAGTGTATGATTTTTCTCTAAAACACAAGGAAGAAATAAGTTCAGGATATCTACTTTTGTGATGAAGACTGTCAGTTACCTCACCCAAACTCTAAATAAGGGAAAGATTTATAAGTGCCAGAGGAATCAGTTTCCAGAGCACTCTTCCAGTAGGAGTACTATGGGTGAAAATAAACAAAATCAACACCAAATCTTTAGACTTGGGTTAGATGGGCTTTAGGTAAGGCTTATTATTATTTTTTTAGAAAGGGGTTGTATGGTACAGTTGCTTTCAGTGACATGAGACTACTGAGAATGACCCAGGAAGTTCTGTAATATAAAGTGACAACAATGAAGTCACAGCGAAACTAAACTTTTTACTGGATGGAGTTGATTTTCTTCACAGTAGCTAGTGTGGGATAGGTTTTGGGTTTGTGACCACAACACTTGATAATACAGGGATGTTTTCATTATTGCTGACTAGAGCTCATACAGTGTCAAGGCCGTTTTTGTTTCTCACTCCACCAACAAGGATGCACAGTGAATTGGAAGGGGACACAGCCAGGACAGCTGACCCCAACAGACCAAAGGGTCATTCCATATCATATGGCATCATGCTCAGCATATAAAACTGAGGAAAGAAGAAGGGAGGGGTGGGAAGTTCATAGCGACAGCATTTGCCTTCCCAAGTCACTGTTACATGGGATGGAGTCCTGCTTTCCTGGGGATGGCTGAACACCTGCCTGCCTGTGAGAAGTGGTGAAAGAACTTCTTGTTTTGCATTGTTTGTGTCTGCAGCTTTTGCTTTCCCTGTTAAACTGCCTTCATCTCAACCCATGAGTTTTCTCACTTTTACCTTTCCAATTCTCTCTCCCATCCCACCAGGGGAGGGTGAGTGCTTAGTTCCCAGCTGGAGTTAAACCATGACAACTTGCAAGGAGGTGAAGCAGGAATAACCCATTTGAGTCAGTTCACATGTATTCAGAATAATATATCAAGGCTATAAAAAGAAAATTACTAAACTCACTGGAGTATATGCATGAATTGTGCTAACAGACCTGGATATACAATAATTAGGAAGCAGTGAGTAAAATTTTGCAGCTCTGACTACTGCAATTACCTCAACAATTTTAGGAAAGCATCAAGTAGTGAAGCATGGACAGTGCACTTTTCTGTCTGTTGTCAGTCACAACCTTATGTAGGATCACCAAAAAAAAAGTAATGGGGTATAAGGAGAGCAGTGTCATGAGGTATTGGAAATGCTACTGCAACCTAAAGAAAGATTGCTTTACATCTTGCACGCCCCTACCCTCCGATGTCAAACATTTTAATACGCAAACATTTACATGTGGCTATTGGTTATCTTCCTCCCTTTTACTATTGTAAAGAATTCACATTTTTAAACTTCACTTATGATTTTCTCTACCTGGATTTTGAAGAAATGCTGCACCAAGCTAAACTCTGCATTGCTCTTGATCTTAAAAAAAACTGCCACAGTGCTTTAGCAGAAAGGAAAACTATATTTCTTATGCGAAGGTTTTTTTTCCAAAGTGTTCTCTTACATCTTTGTGAAAGAATTTTTAATAATTGATCCTAAGGGTAAAGGAGCAGCATGGTATTGCATATTAACTGGAGAGTAGAATCAAATCAACTAAAAATCCATTGAACTGGAATGTTGAAAAAAATTACAGGCCAAATGTTAATCATGTGAGTAATACTGAATGTGTGAATTAAGAGCCATTGGAGTAAAATATGCTGAGTTGTAAAAGTTCTTCTGCTGTTGTGATGGACTAGAGCCTGGATCCTCCGTGAGCTTACACAGCTTCCTTGGGTTGAGATATAGTGCAGGTAAGGCTTTTCTTCTGTGCCAGTATGTAAAAGAACAAACCAGCATAGGACAGAGAGACAACTGAGATGTATCAGCTATTTCCTACTGATTTCCTCAGGTCTAGGAGAAGGTTTGAGACACTATCCATTCTGTTCACTTGCAGCACATAAGAAATGGGCGTGCACTTTCCATTGCAGATCTGTTGCCTCTTGGGAAATTTTGCATGGAAGCTCAGTGGAAACCAGCTGAAAATTTCACTTTTATTAAAGCTCAGTATTCTAGTTTTCTGCATCGAGCAGTGAAGAACTGGGGATTTAAATTAAAGCTCTTATTTTTCCAGATCATTTACTAAGGTTCAACTCCTCTGTCACTGTCTTACCCGTTGTACCCATCCTTTTGTTTTATTCAGATAGCACCTGGCTATGTTTCATTCTGAAAAACCTCCTCCCTACCTCTGCAGCTGGCCTTTGGGATGCTCCCTGGTTCCCAGGCGGGTGGTATGTATGTGTACTGTACCTTTTATACATACCTACTTCCTGACCTGCTTCTCCACCTCTGATCAAACATCCCTCTGCTTGCCCACCTCTGCCCATGCTGTGCAGTGCGTCTCACTTAGCATACCTTTTCCATTCATAAAACTAAGGACAACACCCATCTTCTACTGGCGAATCCCTTCCTTGTCCTTTCTCCACCACCGCTGGTAATTCTGTCATCCTCCAAGCTCATTTGCTCCATTTTCTCTCCCATATGAAAGCCACTTTTAGGTCATGCTTGTTCTTCTGTTAAGTATTTCCAATGACCTGTTTCCCCACTTCAGACGTTGTTTCTGAAATTCTTCCCCAGACTTAGGTCACTTCCAGCCTGAAGATGCTCATAAATTACCAGTTTTCTAGAACTTTCTCCCATGGAATCTTTAGTTTCTCCTTTCTACCCACAGTTCAGGGTCTCTCTAATCACCATTTCAGGAGATGAAGTTTTCACTGTCCTCCTCACTCTTTTTCCTCACTAACCAGCAGCACCTCATCACCCTTGTTCTCCTTCTTGGGCATTCTTGGGTTCATCCCTTTGGTTCATCCCTTTGGTTTCAGGCCTCATTGTTGGGGCCTGGCATTCTCCTGCTGATGCATTGATTTGGGATTTGTGTCAAACCCACACAGTCTGGTTCAGCCCAGCTTTCCTCTAATTGCTTCCTTCCCTCCTTCCTTCCCTCCTCCTGCTTTCCTAAGAGGACTTTGACTCATGCTGCCCTTTTTGTTTAAGCCTGAAACAACTGCACCCATCTTGTGAACCAAATCCATGCTGTCTTCATTCGAATCTCCCCATAAAATATACTTCTGGCATAATGCCTATCCAGCTCAGATTCCTCTGCTGAAATATATCCCGTTCGTCTATAATAAAAACAAATCCTGTTTCATAACAAAACAAAAAGAACTGAGCAAGAGACTGACTACGCAATTAATTTTTGCCGTTTGCTTTCTGCCAAGAGCAACATGCTTGTTCTTATCCCGCTTCTTAGGATTGTCCTCCCCATGTGCCTCCTGTTTGTCCTTTTGTTTTGTTATCGGCTTTCGAGTCCTTCCTGAGTGCTCCTGGTCTGATCCTGTGCTCACGTTGGTGTGAAGTGAGAAGTAACTCTGCTGCATCAAACAGAGCTTTGCCAAGGTGAAATTTCTGTGGAAGGCCATCAGCCCTTTCTTTTAATATTAGCTAATAAAGCCTGTGCACAGCTTCAGCACAGCACTCCAGTTTTAATTAATAAGAATTAGCATATACATCTACATACACTATTTTTTTTCCCCTTTGTGGGCTCAACTACTTTGAAGAAAACCTCTTTGTATGTCTTCCTGGTTATGCTATGTCTTGACATTAAAAAACCCCAAACGAATAAAACCAGAAAACCAAAGTAGCATCAAACTCCCACACAAACAAAAGGCTTTGCTGCTGCCGGTGGCGGGGAGCACTGGGAGCAGCTCTTCCCGCCTGCTGAGAGGAGCCGGCTTCCAGCCCCTGCTCCTCACCACTGGGGAGCCGCCCAATTCCCAGCCCACCATCCCTTCCTCCGCCTTTGCACAATCCCACTGCAGTGACTTCCCAGTCCTAATTGGAGCCTCTGGGCATTATTGTATTATTATTATTTAATAAACAACTACATAAAACACTGGTTGACATTTAAATAAGAGTAAAGAAAGGAAAGCTCTGACTTCTAGACTGTTTTGTTTTCTTGTTGACTTGGGTGGAAGCAGGAGTAGGTTTTCTATACAATACCCACACTCACACAACACATGCTTATCTTTAATGTTATAGGAAAGGCACTACTAATGTGGGCCCAGTGCGGATGAGCAGGCCAAACTCTACTGAAGCTCTTAACCCCTGTTGCAACATAAACTGTAAATATAGAGTCATAACCTGGTTGTTCATGGATAAAATGTGCAGCTTTTCTTGCTTGAGCTACAATTTGCAAGGGTTCAGCCTCATTTTCTGCATTGGCACCCCCAGCATGTCCTTCTGAGCAGTTATCTGAAATGTGCAGCCATCAGGGTGCTATTAAGAAGAACAAATGGGAAAGACAGTTTTATTTTTGCATTTGTAAGTTTGAGACATTCCAGTGTGAGAGTTATCAGGACAAAAGAAAACGGTGGTGTCCTTGAAGTGAACGTAGAGGAGAACAACTAGTTCAATAAGGTTTTGAAAGAAAAACAAAGAGCTGAAGGCCAGAACTGACTCCTTTAGAAACAAGTCTAAAAGGAGACAGGATTCAAAGTGCTTAAAATATTTTGGTGACAAGCAACAAAGAAGTGGCTGTTACTAGAATTAATTGAATAAAGGAAAGGGAGAGAAAATCTTGAGAACTTTCTAAAAAGTGGAGATTTGATGTGTGGGGAGTATAAGGACAAAATTCTCCTGGGCCACGACTGGAGCCCTGAATCAGCATAACTCTTTTTCTTGAAGAAAGTGAAAACTAGACAAGGGCGAGTACATACACCCTTATTATCCTTTTTCATTGTGGATCAAAGAGGAGGAATTCACAGGGCTGCCAGCTCTCCACTTTTCCTGCAGTGAGTCTGGAGTGCAGGCTGGGTTTATTTCCCTCAGTTAGGCAATACTTCTTTATTACTCTAAATGATCAGGTCCTTTAATGGACTTCTTGTGAGATCTGAATCCTATTTGCAGGCTTGTGTTTTTAATGTATTTAGTAGGAGTGAAGCATTCTTGGTGTTTATAAAAATTATGTACATACATGCTTTAATTCTAGGGAGTTCACCCCTCATTCTTCCCACCATTTCATTACATGTTTGCTTTTCTGTATTATATATTAAAAACTTCACGCAGTGGCTCACTTGCATTTACATATGTGGACTGTAATAATTCTGTGATGTTGCTTGGAACTTCTGTATGAACATGTTATATAGAGTCAATGTGGGCATGACAGATTGCAGATTTTTTTGCAGATAAACACAGTCAGTGAATGCAAATATGACTGAATTTGTGTGCAAGTTTTAATATCTAAGCAGAGGTTATAAATGCATAACACCTGTAACCACAACTGTCAGTGCAAACAGGGAAGCTAATTTTAAGGCGTTTGCTCTGATTTAAAAGTGCTGGACTCTGAAATATTTCAGCTGTAATGGTGGAGATGTTTTGGTCCTCTGGAAGGTATTTAAGACCCTGTTATTAAAGAATACAGCCTTTATTAGCAGCTGATATGCCACGCTCCTTGTGAAAACAAGTACCAGAATGGTGAGGACTGCCTTATGAAGCAACCTGTGGCTTTTTAAGACATTATGGAAATCTTACTGTGAAATGGATTAAAAAGTGCTGGTTAAAGGTCTTAGGGAGATTAAGCATGGAGAATTTATTTGGAAAGCAAAATGGGAACTTATCGGAAGGGTGCTGGATTTCCATGAGTGGCTGTGTAGCCAGTACAGCTGTGGTCTCAAAGCAGGGAACTTGCTTAGGAAAGGCAGTGCAGTGGCATATAATGTAAGGAGAAAACGGAGTATGTCTGAATATGGGGTGTAGTAATCTTCCCCTGGAGGGAGATGGAGTGACTGCTTTTTGTGAGAATACTGAGACAAAACATATTGAATTGTTACCAAAGATGTAGATGAGTGAGTTCTGTAAAGTTTTCTGGTGCATTTTATCAAAACCATTTTATCAAGGCAAGGTTGAATGGGATCTAGTGGAGTTGTAACTAGATGATCTTTAAGGTGCCTTCCAACTCAAACCGTTCTATGATTCTATGAAAATTGTTCATGTCACAAAAAGAAAGAGGTACATACAAGTCCAAGACTTTAGTCAACAAAAAAGGTAAAATGAACCTCTTTCAGCACTTTCTTTTTTCATGAATACAAATCTCTGCTTGTTTCTGTATTTGGTGGAGGTAAAGTTGACCTTAATTGGCTTGCAAAGAATTTCCTAGAGGGATAGTTCAGGTTCAGCATGTGAAGGAAATTGTTTTGAATTCACTGGAAGTCCACCAGCTCTTTCTAAGTAAAACCATATTAGAGTAGCTGTTGAACTGCTATAAGAAAAGTTATGTTTCTCAGACAGAGGAAATTAAAATGTCTTTGTATTTGCATTTCTTTAGAGCTCAGTCTGAGTGGTTTATTGGTGGAAAATCAGGAGACAATCTTCAAAATGGCCAGTAAGCTGAAGAAGCTAGGCTGAGAGCATATATATCTTCCCATTTGAAAACATTGCCTGTTGCTTGCTATTACAGAGTACCTGGAAACACTGGTAAAAACCAAATTACATTAGTCCCATTGTGTTTTAGAAGCTCTTTTTTTCTGTGTAACATTAGGATGATGTCAGAGGCTGATTGTATGTTAGGTTGTTCCAGTAAGAACAATTAATGTAGGGGCAAAAGCCAGTGAGGACCCTGTCAGACACTGAACAATGTTTTTGGGTTTTATATACTGATTCATCAGTGTTTATAGGCCTCCAACATGTAAATCACCCTGAGGTAATCTGGAAGGGAAGGATATGAATAAGCCAATTAAATTGGCAAAGAGCCTAAGGAACACCCTGTTTAGGGATAAAATCACATGCCTGTCCTAGTGCCAGTAGTTTTGGAGAAAGAAGTAGAGTTAAAATCTTTGCAGTTAATTTCTTTGCAGAGAGAGCTGATTTAGAAGACTTTGGTCTTCTCCTTTTGTATGTGTGAGCTCAGGTGACTGAGATAAGGTAGTAAGTGTTGTGTTTTCTGCAAGTAACTTTTATTTTGATGACACAGAAGGATGTCATCAAAGTTGCAGAGGGTGTAGGAACTAGTTGCCTCATTTATGGTAATTATTTCGTATTCAGTTTTATGATATGAGCATTCAAAGGACTGAATTGTCCTTTATCTTTCCAAGTGCCTCCTCTTTTTTCTTTTTTTTTTTTTTAAGTGAGGCACAGTTTTCCATCAGGAAGCATCTCCACCTGACTTAGCAGTTACTAGCATACGTTAAGGTGCTCTATATCTAAATAATAACAAAACCAACTACTCTCTTCTTACCATCTGCCAGGCCTGTCCCTTCAAAGATGTGATGTAACAGGAAAAAGGGGCAGAGGTGAAGTAAACCTTTCATTGAAATGCAGATTAAAAAGTATTTCCATTCTTAGTTTACTTGTTTACAGTATAAATCGATTGGTTTTGAGTTTTTAAGAGGCTTGCTGCTTGCTAGAAGACTAACTTTGTATTTCTGCCATTCCACACAGGTTTTTGAATTCAATTCCAATCAGGAAAGTAGCTGGCTTTCTAGAAGAGACTTACTTATGCCTTGACTGAAGGAAATTCCCAGGCAGAACTCATGGCTGACACCAGACACTTTATGTGGGAGTGAATCATTATGGCTTCTCCAAGTGCCAGAGAAGCTATAATTGGCATTTATGTATTATTAAGCACCAGAGAATTTAACTGTAAACAGAAATCCATAGGAAATCAGGAGTCACCAGTTACATTGCTCAGAGAGCTACTATTTAAGAGCAGCTTTTGAGCATTTTTCTGGCACTGTTAAGAACAGGGGAGAGGTAACCTCACCTTTTTTCCTCCACCATCTTTGGAATACTAAAAGCATATTCCTGGTTGAAGGGAAGTAACTTTCTGAGACCAAAACCAGACAGAAAGCAATACAGACATGGGATCACTAGAGACACCACTATCAACCTTGGATTTGACAGCATCATGAGATCCTAGATACAAATGCACGGATGGGCAAAAGACCCAGATAAACATAGCTGTTAAGATGATTTCAATGCCTCTCACCTAAGTCCAGACACCTGATAGCTCAGCATGTAGCTCACACTGGTCTTCACATCCTATGGAGACAAAGAGGCACCTTTCAGGAACAATTTGTACCACTCCAAGATAGATGTTAAAGAGGTGTAATGAACTCTCTTTGTCTGTCTTTCTGCATTATGTGCTGAGAAGGCCTAGACGACCATCTGAGTTTTTTAGGCAGCAGATGTTCAGTGAGATGAATCCCAACCTTACTGTTCAGCTCCTACACAGTCTGAGCACGCATTGCTGGTAGCAGAACAAACTCCTGTTATTACATGAGGAGTAGAAATTTTGTACCAGTTGTTTAGTTCAAAGATCCCTTTTGTTTTGAACTGGAACTAGAGATTCACGCAGCCTCTTGGAGATGTCTATGGTTCTTATTCATTTTCAAGCAGTCAGGCACTGCTCAGAGCAGTGGAAAGAAAGAGAAATAGCTGCTTTCACTTCTCTTATTGGTGTATGGGCCCTTCAGAGAAACAGGAACCAAAGTAAGGTTAGGCTGGGTTTAAAGGAAGAAGACAACGTTTGGTAGAGGAAGGGAAAAAAGCATAAGCTGGCCATGTCTCTAACTTCAGTGTACATGAACTGTTGCCATGTCCTCAGGAAAACAAGGGATTTTGGAAATAGTCTAAAGCTGGGCCACATGAAATACAGAGCACATGACACAAGCCTGAGTCCCTCTGGCTCAATAGGCAGCGCTCTAGAATCGGTATGACCTTACTTCTGCCCTTGTTAGTCTGAAATATGTAGCACAGCTGTAGGACGTAGTTCATCATTTATCAAGGGTAAATACAGTTCTGGATGGGAATGTGGAGGTGAAAAGTGTTCTGCACAAGGCGTTTGCTCACGTGTTGTAACTTGCTGCTCAGAAAGAAATGGAATGCTTTGTCTTCTTGTAGCACTGATGAGCGACTCCTTATCATAACCTTGTAAGAGGTTTCAAGTGCATTCATGAATAGGAAGATGATTAAGATGACACATGAAGGTTTTCTGAAAACCTTTTCATATTCAGACACATTCTCATATTTGTGTTTGTTTTCATTCCAGACAAGATGTTTCTAATCTCCAGTGTGATTGGTAGACCACATCCTTTCACTCTTGGTTGCCTAGCTTGCTGTGAAACTTAAGATGAGCAGTAGGAAAGTGAGTTTACATGAGGGGCAGTCAGAGCTAAGGCAACTAATTGAGCTGAAAGGCCCTGCAATGCACTTTGCAAAGGAGGCCTCTATTGTTTTGAGCAGTTACTGTGACAAAACCCAAGGCTGAAAACTTGGCAACCTGACTAAAGGGTTTAGTGAGAAAGAAGCTAAATAGGGGACTTAAAAGATCTAATTTGTAGGGTAGAAAGAGGAAGATGTCTGTGTAGCTGGGCAACAGTTGAAAGTTCTGCTCTGAACACATCCATAAATCATCATGCCAGGTAGGGTATTTTCTCTTCTTTCAAGAGTTTCCCAGGATGGGAGTCTTCTCTGGCCACAGCTGCTTCTCTTCAACAGTCCATTAGAGCCCCAAGACTGGGTTCTGAGCAGGCTGTGTAGGAAGGAGGTAATACTTCTCTCTGTTACGTAGCTGAAGAGTTAGGTCTGTAGCCTGACTTTCTGTGATTCTGTGATGTGCCTTTTTTGAGGAGAGGACCCATATTAATTACCCTACATCTAAGGAAATCTAATTTCAGAGCACAAGGACACAGAGGAAAACGGAAGCCTGATTTTTCCAGTGTTCAAATGATTGTGTCAGTGCAGAGAGTGCCTCTGGGCCTTCTTGCCACCAGGGTTGATAATAGAGGGCAGAAAAACAACTGAGACCAGTGGCTTCAGTGACAGGCAGCAGAGGAATACAGATGTTATCTTTGGCACTAGGCTGAGGGGGCTGCAATAGACAGTGCAATGGCTGAAAGGTTTGCCCTGTGTTGTGTTGGGTCTAGGGCTGTAAATGAGTGCTGACCATACAGACTCAACAGCACAGGTTTCACCACGCTTACAAAGTGAAAAAGCTCTGGTGGTTCCCTCTTCTTCAAAGTGTTTTGCAAAGCCATGTTTGGAGTGTGAATGGTATGGACATGTCCAGTTCGGTGGAGGTAGAGGTAATAGGGGGGACAGGTTAAATTTAAATTGTAGCCTTGATTGTTCTTGATTTGACAGAGCAAAGAGAGAAATCCCAGAAGTCATGTATCTTGAGATCTACTCCAAGTCAGTTACAAAGAACACATGAAAAAAATAGGTATGCTTCTTGACATGGCTACTCTGACCCTCATGATGTACAGTCCTTCCTGTCTACTTTTCCAGCTTAGCCCCCTGGTTCTACCCCCTTAGCTCTGTAGCCCCAAGGACCAAAATAACACATGCTCCTTGCTGTCTGGTGCCCTCTGGTGCTGCAAATACCTGTCTGGGCTACATCCCATCACACCCTTATGCAGTTGAGGGAACCAGCCTATACTCCAATAGGACTCATGAACTGATATCTGCTTTTTCTGCATTACAGCCTGGCAGTGGAAAGGACACTCTAGTATGCCATGGAGCAAGTGGGACAGGCCTGGGAGGTCGGAAGAGCTAGTCCTAACTTCTCTAGTCCTGTTTCAGTCCTTGAAGGAGGAGAGTGCGAAGTGGACAGGGTCTCACTGGTCCCCCTTCCAAGTATATCTCCCTTGCTTTACTTCGCCCCTTATCTCTAGCTTTAGCCTCTAACTTCTGTCATCCATACTCTTTTATTACTGTTACCTTCATGTAATTGCCTGGTCTCAACTGCTCTTTCTTCCTTCTCCGAGGTACAGCTCTTCTTCCTCTTGGGAGCTATTACCACCACTCACAGTCTCTAATCCTGCACCTTACATTGCAGTGCCCATGGCTCAGTAATGTTTGGTGCTTACACATGCTCAGATCCATTGTTCAGAAAACAGGACTTCAGTACCTTTACTGTCATTCCTCTCCCCTCTAATTAATCAATGCTAATTGATTGACTGATGATGGCTCTCTGGTTTAGCAATATCCCAAGTCCAAGAAGCAGCCACATGGCTATCATTCCCACACATTTGACTGGTGCATATTAACCTCTAGAAATTAGTTGGAGCCTCTTCTAAATTAGTTTGTATGAATTGGCAGGGCTCATTTCACTGGACAAAAAGAAAACTGACAACAGAGGCAGATAGCAACAACAGGCTCACAGGTTGTACTCTTGGTTTTGGTCCAAGTAGTTTCTACCATCACAGGGAATGAGTGAACCACTGAGTGGTCACTTGGTGACACAAACTGCACACTGGTGGTAGATTCTTGCCTGCAAGCTGATGCTTGTGCCCTGTTCAGTTTAGTGCTCTCTTCCTAAGATGGTACAATGCTGTTCATGATGATGTTGTCTTAGTGCTGCACAAATAGTCAGTGTGGTAAACAGGGATCAATTTAGAGAGGCTGAGGCTGACCAGTCCGTGTTGGTCCCCAGCCTGCTCTTTCTCTGCATGAAACCCGAAGTGACCAAGCCCTTCTCATCTGCTCCAGTGCTTGCTCAAATCCCTCAGCTTTCTCTCATTTGGCCCTTTTTGTCCAGCCTTGTTACTGGACTTTCTGAGTTGTAGGCAGACGACAGTGCTTTTGTGCTGTTTGTGCAGCTGGGAGTAACCGATGTAAGGAAGAACTAAGCTTCACCTACTGTGTGGGCTGAGACACATTGAGTTCTTGATTGCAATCTGATTAGCTCCAGGAGTCCATTTGGTGTGGACCTTCATGGCAGATTCATGACCTGAGGACCATCAGCCTAATAAATTTCAATTCTCTGCCACAAGGAGCACTTATAGGAAGAAATACACAACATTTTTTCTCTTGGGTTTGTTTGTTTGTTTATTTTGAGACATCTCTCCAGGAAACAGCTGAACTGGTTAAACAGAAAGTTAAGATATCTGCCCCAAACTCAACCAAACCAAATCAACCCCCTAAACTCAACAAACAGGTAATGAACTGTTGGCAGGCACTGAGCTTGGAACATGTGAGCTGGAACTGATAAGGATTGGCAGAGATGTAAGGAAACAGAAAATGAGACCTTATAAAGAGAAGTTGGGCAATCTTCAAAAAAGTGGTGCTACCAGTCCTGTCAATGAATACTTAGATATGGCCCTTCCAGATTGCAGGTCCTTTGATGCAATACTCACTGATGAGTCATTTGGAAGATCACTAATTGAAGGATAGAAAATGGCCTGCTACAGCCCACAGCCATTATGAGCTGCACATTTTTTAAGGGATGTTTGTTGCAATCCCCTTTATTTTCTGCAGATGGGGTGTGGCTCTCCCATTCCTGGCAAAGTGGCTGGTGTGGCCTTTGGTTGGGAAAATATGGGTCCTGTTGCATGACAAGCTGAACTTCCCCTACAGGGGAAGTCACCTTCTTACTTCCTAGTACATCATCAGGGGTGTGACAATTCCCTGAAGCACAACGGAACCACACAGAAATCTGGCAGCTTTATTCAGTTTGTGAATATGAATCTACCTCATAAAAACATCTGAATCACATTTCAAACTACCTACCTAGCTGCATAAACACTACCCCATCCTGTTCTTAGGATTTGAGCCTTATATTCTCAGACTATGCCTCCTTTTCCTTTTTTCACCAGAGCTCTTATGACTGTTGCTCCTTGCATAATTATTTGGACTTTCATGAAAGCTGCTGTTTCTGCCTGTAATCAAAAGTGACACTGTCACTCTTTGTTCATGTTAAATACAGGCACCCAGAGTTTTTTGGCTGCCATGCATTAGAGAACTCATTCTTCATGTGGAATGGGAGGGGCATCACATTGAGCCTCACGGATGACAGAGCATGGATAAGCAGCAATCCTTCAGCTGTGTCTGTGGTGCATAAGACAACCCTTACACCTCCTTAACTTCTTCCTGCCTTTCCACCACTCTGCCTTTCCAGAGGCCACTCACTTTGCCAGTTGAGGACTGCCTGGTCAGCTCTGCTGGAAGTCTGGGGTCACAGAGCAGGAGACAGGCTGTAGCACTGTGCTGCAAGTATGGGAAGCGTGGACTTAGTTTTGTGGAGGCTGTAAGTAGGAAACAGTTTGGTGAGTATTTTCACAGACACTGTACCCAGTCTGGTAGGCAGAAGCTGAAATGTAGCATCTGTGCTTATAGTAAGATGGAGGTTGCTTTGCTTGGCCAAACTTATTAAGTCTGGTACCCTGCTTCAATCATTGAACACTGGCTGCTAGAGGAGATACAAGAAATGCTGTAGTAAAACTATTCCAGTCCATGCCCTACATGATTCCTCTCACTTAGCTGAAACATTTGTGAGCAAAGAATGATACCCTTCTCATCCTGTTCATTCAGAAATATATGACAAACCCTATTGTTATCAAAGGTGCAGGTTCAATCCTGTCATTATCTCACACACTGTGCAGTAAATATTGTGACTAAGAGTTAACAGTGTGTCAGCAATGATCATCTGTAAGTCCTGTTGGGATGCTTTGTGTGAACTCAGCCAGGTTGTCAGCCGCCTTCTTCAATGACAATGCAGCAACTACCCTGAATAATCATTTTTTGTCACTGTATAATACAGGTGAAAAATACAGGTGAATAATATTTTACACACACAGATATGTAACTGATTATATTACAAAGAACTGCAAGAACAAGACACTTATTTTTCACTTCTAGGAATTTGAATGAGGAGATCTCATTACCCAGAATCAGAATGTGTCTGGCTTGGCGAATACAATGACAAATGGATTCTTCAAATCCCTAATCCACAAGCATTTCAGAGAGAGAGATGGTTCAGCAGCACAAGAAAGATGTACTTTTCCTGGAAGTCTCCTGACTCAACTCCTATCCTGTACCTGGCAGTGATTCAGTAGCATGGCAGTTATAATTGATCAAAAACATACCTCTGTTAGCAAACAGGAGGAAGCTGGGCAGCAGCACCAGGATGGCCTTGGACTCTATGAGTGCCAAGGTGGGTGGTCACACCTGGTCAGGGCTGTGAGACTGGTGATTCAGGCAAGGTGGTCAGGCTTGCAGAGGGAAAATCTGAATTGTCTGACACTGTGTGGTGATAAGAAAGGAGGATGGACAAGGAGGATGATAAGCTTGATGGGCACTTAACAGGGCAAAAATGAGAGAAAACAGTGCTTCACTTCTATTTCTCTAATTGGTGCTTTGCTTACCTTTTCCTTTAGACTGAATACTTTGTATAAGAGAAAGCACCAACTGCAGCACTGAAACATAGTGTGTTTATGCTGTGTTAGTTACTGTTACAGGCATTGTGTAATATGGTTGGAGAGAAGATGGATTATCAGCAGGTAGCCAGCAACCCGGGGAGAGTTTCTTGAGCTTTGTGTGCTTCCATATGCGTCTCCTCAACTCCAACCCGTTTTGCTGGGGCTTTGAAAAAAAAGCTTGACTGTGCTCAATTTATGAAAGAGATAGTGACATCAGGACAAAAATACTTGATCTGTGTAATTCCTGAAGTTGGGGATTACTTACAGGATATGGCTAGGGCATCGATAAAAATTCTAACAAACAAGTGTAAAACTTTTATCACAAGTCTGTCATTAGGAACCCATGGAACTGCTTGTACTTTCAAAAGTGTGGACCGACTCACAATTTCAGCTGCTTTCTTCTTCCTGCTTTTATTTTGTGAATGGAATAGAGCTATGTTGTTCTGGCTTTGTGGAAATGTTTCTACTTGCCTGAATTGGTAATCATAGAATTATAGAATATCCTGAGTGAGAAACGGATCCACAAGCATCACAGAATAGAATATCCTGTTTTGGGAGCGGCCCATGAGGATCATTGAAGTCCAGCTCCTGGCCCTGCAGAGGACCGCCCCAAAAATCACATCATGTGCCTGAGAGAATTGTCAAAATGCTTCCTGAATTCTGTCAGGCTTGGTGCTGTGATACTTCCCTGAGGAGCCTGTTCCAGTGCCCAATCACTCTGCTGAAGGACTTTTTCCTAATAACTAACCTAAACCTCTCCTGACACAGCTTCATGCCATTCCTTTGGGTCATGTCACTGGTTACCAGAGAGAAGAATATGCATAAGAGACTAGTAGGATGAGTCAACTACTTTCTCAGTCTTTTATTTGAAGTTATTTTAAATGATCAAATCTCTGCAAATGGATAAACCATCAAAATACAATTAAATGGGAATGAAAATTTTCTGTTAAATGCCTCCTCTCTCGCCACTCCAACCTCCTGATTTGAGGTTCTTTCCTATCAGTCAGATCCCTGCACCAATCAGTTTGTGGTCACATCCCTCCTATCTCTGAGTGCCTCATTGGGAGAGAATAATCTGCCCAAGTTATCCTAAAGAGAGATTATGGTTTCACTGATTAAACTCCTTGGGGTAGTGATGTGTCCACCAAAGCTTATGACTACAATTGATGATTAGTTTCAAGCATAGTCCCAATGGCAAAAAAGGCTCCTCCTGCCAAATTTGGTTAGTTTTCACAGCTGAAACGTTTGTTGATGACTTGTGTGTGTGAATAGGTCTTGTTGGTGAGCTATCTTCTCAAACATCTTGGTTACATTTGTCTTATTGCCAACTTCTGTTGACAGCCTTTTGGAGGAAGGAGAGGATGTCATGAACGCAAAGTATGTCTTCATTTCTTAGGTCTTTTTCTTTTTCCCAGCACATGGATCTAAAATGACCCCACTGTCTCGTTGCTGTAACTTAATTGCATAGATCAGTTCACATTAATTTTCTGACCCTAAATGTAGCTTTTTTCCCCTGTCTGTACTTTGTAGAGATTTGGGCTTCGGGGAGCTCCTTCCCTACTGCTGGAAAAATCGACTTATGTTCACTAAGTTCAAAAGAGGACCTTGGCTTCCAGCCAGATGTGCTGATCTGTGGGGCATGTCTGGCTGTATGAGGCATGACCACTGAGAAGAGGATGTCACCTATGGGCCTGTGTTTGGAAAAGAGTTGTAGGAATGCTACCAACAAGCAGCTCTTGGGGCCAGCCATGTCTGTGCAGTGCTCTTGGGTGTATGTCCACTCTCTCTTAAGCAACTGAGTGAGCTCTGAGAAAGACAGATGGGTGTTGTGCTGCGTACCTCACTTCCCAGACATTGCCCTGTCTGAAATCCCACAGCTTCTGTGGACTTTCCTTTCAGCAAACTGTTGCTTTGTCTGAATAAGCAGCAACAGCATCTAAAGAAGCAATAGATTTTGAGACAACTGGAGCAATCATTCTTTGATCCCTGGCAAACCCCAGTGGCTTTATTATTATCCAGTGAAAGGAGCTGATATAAATGAGTTTTCAGGAGTAGGGAACCCAAAAGAGTTCAGGCTGGAGGAAGATTAGAGTGAAGGGTGAGAGGGTGCACCCTGCTCCCAGGGTAATGAGGTCAGTCGTGAGCAAACCACAGGGTCCTCTCAGAGCCCACCACTTTACAGGACTCACATGCATTTTGTAGGAGCAGGCAGGAATGTTTCTTTCCATAGACCTCTGTCCCCTCCTTGGAAGCTGATCAAACACTTTTAATAAAAACCACCATTTGACTTCTAATGTTTTTGTACTGATTAAGAACATTGACTTGGCTGACTGAACAAGGGAACCAATTGTGGCTCAGCTGCTTTATGTTGGAAAAGCTTTGATCGGACTGAGTGGGAGTTTAAGGTACTCTATAAAATGAATTTTGGTGATAAGCTTATAAACTGAATTTGAACCTTGCACAGGCTCCAGAGGGAAGGAATAAACAGCTCAATTTGTATTCTCTAAAGATACACACCAAGCTTTCCCTTTAACCTTTGGGTTTATTACCTTAGGGGTCAAACTGTTTCTTAAACTGTTTGAAATTATTTGTCCAGATTAGCTGTCCATGCTGAAGATGGAGGGCTTTGAGGATAGTTCCCAAGAGCCCTGAAGCCAACTATAATGAATGAGTTTGATGTTTTACTCAGAGGAAAAAAGCTGAATGAGTTATAGGGCTGATAAATAGCCCCAGTTCATTCACACAAAGTTAAGGACAAAGTGCTTATCTTAATCCCTACATGATATTGTTAGAATGGTTTATTTCAAGGGCATTCCTGTCGGAGATCTTCCCTCCCTCATTACTTATCAGTCTCTATAGTTATATACAGGCAATTAGAAGACATGAGTATTGGACAGGAAACTCCGGAGACCATGTAGGATTCATCTCAACTTTCTGCTGAAGCTGTGACCTAACTTGCAGGGGAGCAAGTGGAAGCAAGCTCAGATAGTCATCCTGTGAAATCCTCTGTTCCAATAAATCTGAGGAGGGTGTACGTGCGTAGGCATCAGTTAGAAGAATCTGATAACTGGTCAAAAAATTATTCATCACCAGTGGTGTGTGCAGCACAGATCTTTGCACAGCCCTTATGGAGAGTCCAAAGGTGCTGCAAACCCAGGGACAAAGGATTTGCACATCTCAGCAGTGGTGTGGTCTTTGCCCAGAAGAGATTTTCTTTAGAAGGCGAGGTTGTGATCTGTCTGAACAGATGTCTAAATATTTTATCAGACAAGTTATACCACTGATGTATAAGTCTCAAAACTGTAGGAAAAGTGACTATTGTTTGCATTTTTTCAAGGTGGAGGGTGGAAATGAAAAACCTGAAGTCTGGCTCTGTGATGGCCTTCTGCATACCTGTGGGCAAGTCACTCCCACTGTCACGCTGCTCCGGAAGTCTCCCCATGTCTACTCCAAGAGGTAATTGCTAAGAAACAGTAGCACTCTGAGCTTCTACAGTCATTCCTCCTTCCCAGCTTCAAACCAAATCCACTTTATGATAATAAATGGAATATTTTTTTAAACCTAGAACTACAGTTTGTGCCCTAAGTATGTGCATCTCTCTCTTCATCCCTCCTAATGACTTCTACCCCGATACCTAACTTCAGGTAAGTGTAGAGGCCTCAATGTTGTCAAAGTTACACTAAATTTCCATAAAATTGGGAGAGCAAATAATTCAAATTCGCTTCTACTGAGAGAGAAGTCTTACCAGATATCAGAGGGGAAAGGGAAAGAGGGAGAAAGAGAAAGACATAAGAAACAAGTCTTCATTTGCTCATTCTGTTGTACACACTCATTTTGGGTTTTTGTTTTCTCATGACTCATCATTCTCTAAACCTTACTTGGGATTTGAAGTGTAAATTAGTATATTAGCAATGAAAAATTCATCCCATTAGCCCATAGTTGCTCTTGGCAGTGTATCTGGAAAGGCCTAATGCTCACCTGGTATTGACTCTCCACCCATGGCAGAGGTAGAATTTAAGTAGCAGGGACACTGAACATGCCAAGAGAACAAGTCTGCTAGGAGGTGGAGCAGGTCCATTCATCAACCAGTTTCACCATATGCTAAGAGAATGCAATAATATACGTCTAAATTGGAGACAAATTGCAAAAAACTTATTTGTGAACTAGGGCCCCATTTCTTGGAGTAAATGTCTTCTGCCTCCACTACCTTTACCTGTGTAGAAATAACTATGGGAAAAAGCATCACAAACCACCAGTTTCTGCAAGTCTTTTGAGGGCCTTTCTTCACATACTCCCATTCAGGAATCATAGACTCCCTGAACACTTGGTTTCCAACAGAATAGCTTTACTCTCAGCCTACTCTCTTCATCACACATTATTTTATTCATCTGCTGTAAAATAGCAAGACTTAATTGGCAATCTGGCTCTGGTTTATTAATATCTCCTTGTGCATGGAAAGAGACCTTGAATTCTATGTACTGATTCTCAATCAACGTCAGCTTGATATTAACTCAATGTTATTACATTATTGATTTTATTCATCCCAAGAGCTACATCAGTTTATCATGGAATCTACACTTCTTTAACAACCAACACAAATCAAGATCATTTTTTAGGCTTGCAATGTAGACTAGAAGGTTTTTGGAATCTGATCTCATTTTTCTTTACATTTGTTTAGATTTCCAGTTAATCTGAATTCCTATCTTGCCCCTTTGAACTCACAACCAATTGTAAATACTTCTGATAAATCTCCATGCTAAAAACTGTATTGCGACATAGTTCTTAAAAAAATAAAAAGGAAAGAAAACCAACTGCAAAATAACCTGTCCCTATGATGTGCTGATGTAACTGGTTCAGGGAAACAAATGGTCAGGTTCTTTAGGTTACACAGTGGCCGATGTAAATTATAAAATCTGTAACCTCAGTCATGCATTTGGTTCTGCTATACAGTATAACCATTTGCAGTTTTAACTCATGTCTTGAAGACCTGTAGCAAATAAAACATAGCAATGTCTGTTCCCATTGCATTTTACTGGCTAACTTATTTGGAACAGATGAAGAGATTCAGGGAAAGTTCATTACCTGCTTCTGCATTTGTTCAGTCTTCCTATCTGGCTGGACTCTGTGATGGCCGGAGAGATACTGAAAAGATGATGTCAGAAGAGTGGGAAGTGAAAGCTGAAAGGAATTTTAATTGGATACTTTGAACTGTTGATTTAAAAAAAAAAAAAAGAGTTAATGACTACATAGCTGAAATGCTGGTTTTCATTTGGGAAAAAGGATGTGGGACACTGGAGAAGCCACAGTACTGATTGGTGTTAACAGAGGTACTTTTCACAGGGCTAAAGCACCTTTACTATCTTCTTTACTACTACACCACCGCTGGTTGGAGTGCAAGGGACAGGTGTAAACTTTGTTATGCCGTATGGTAATTTTATCACACTGCTGTGTGTTGGTCCTGTTCTTGTGTCTGTTACCTGAGTATAGTAAACTCAGAACATACTATTGCTTAGTAGTAAGAGGATAGAGACCAGTCAGAAACACAAAGATGGACTCTAATTAAAATAAAAGGGCCATTTCAGCTGCATTTAACTTAAAGTGCATAAGTAAGCTAGAAAAAAGAGGATTGCAAAATCTGTGTGTTCATGGCATTGCCAACCTTCAGTGTTACCTAGCACAGTTGGGATTACATCATCAGAATAAACTTTCATCAGTTCATCATGGTTTGGTTATGTGACACAATTCCAAACTCAGAATGGAAGTGATGCTTTCATGTAAATTTGTCCCTTTCAGAGTATTGCAAACGCTGTCAGAAACTCCATCCTGCCATAGCTTGCCATGAAGTGCCTGGGCAGAGAAAGCCACACCTCCCAAAAATATCAAATAAAAAAATTTGGAGTTAGACGATTTGTACAGACTTTCTCTTTGAAGTCACCAAAGCAGGACTTTCTTGGGCACATTGCTGAGAAGAGTTTCAGGAACATATAATACCAGTAGTTTCCACATCAATATCCTAGTTTGGGTCTCAGCATTTCACATGGTGGAGAAAGGTGGATACCTAGGTACCTGAGTGTTTGTGAGGTTTGAAATAGATGCAAGAGACAGGGAAGAGAAGACCAAGAACTTCCTTTGGATAGCCTGGGTAGACAAATGGGAGTTTTATGCTTTTACTACTCTGATAGCACAGCCAGCTTGCATCAGAAGCCTTTATGTGTTCACTGTTTGCCTAGTGGTAGCTGTGATGCTCAGTGGGTTGTAGCAAGATGTTACAACTCTTCTCAGGCTGAGCTGTACAGCGGAAACTCTCCTCCAGGTCAGACCTGGCATCACCAAAAGGCCAAAGAAGGCACAAACCAGAACAGCTCTGTGGCATGAGAGGCAGCAGGAAGAAACAGAGCAGCTGAAAGGCATGATCTGCTCCTGCCATTATGTGCTTTGCCAGCCAGAGGTTGAGTGAGAAGCTGCTGTGGAGCTGTGGCAAAGGGCTCAGCACTATTCCGTAGAGACTGGCCCATGCATGGGATTTGACAAGAGTTGAGATGGTACCTCAGCTGCTGTTTCAAGGGGCGTGGAGGGGAGGCAATTTACTCAAGTGTTCCCTCATCACTGACCAGGTGCACGGGTAAGCAGGTTGTGTCCTTTGCCAGCTTCTCAGACCAAGCCACAGGAAGCCCTAAGGGCTTTTATAAACCCACGCTGCAATTCCATGGATGCTGGGCAAGAGCAGGCAGGTGACCACTATCAGATTAGCCACTGACTTTGTGCTGCCTTTACACCGCTCTTGGGAGGATGTGATGCAGCAGAGAGGGCAGAGCAGCAAGAGCCTCATCAAGCACCCAGCACGCTTGTACAAGGCTAACCCACTAATGATTTTAAACAAGCATGAGTAGCAAAAGCTGATTTATCAAAGCTTTGCAACATGTGGCATTTGGCTTGGCACTAGGCACCCTAATGCTGGCTTCAACATGTTGCTGGATCACAGCTCTGGTCTGTGGCTTTGCCACGGTGTTTGGATGGGTTGGTAGAGGTACTTGGCTGTGCTGGGGAGGTTTTGGCTTGTTCACCTTTGCTGCCAATGCTGCAGCAGCATATAGGCTCCAGCTGCTGTGGCTACAAATCACTGAGCCCCCAGGCCAAGCCCTAGGGCTCCTCAGAGGGGTATGACTTGCAGCAGCTGTACTATGCCACCTTGAACATTAAAGTATCTTCATTTGTTGCTCGAACTCCCTTGTTTTCCTTTCACTTGCTCTGCACAACTTACTGCCATCTCAGGAGTCCATCTCAGCAAAGGTCACCCAAGTCATGTTTTCACACACAGAGAAAACTTTTCTCACCCTGCTTTGTAACCATGGTGATTTGTTTTCTTTTAAATTCCTTTCCCTTAGGTTCAATGCTATCTTTAGATGTCATCCTATTTGATAAATGTCCATGTAGTTCCTGATACTATGAGGGAACTATGGCATGACAAGGACTGGCTTAAGTAACAGCTGCATAACTCTGTCAGGAATTAATGATGTGGCCCATGCCCTTTTTGGAAACACTCCAATTTTCAGTCATTCCTGCTCTGACACAGCATCCGACAGGCAGTCGTGGCCTGGCTTGATCAGGTTTCGGTTTTTCTTGTTGCCCTGACCCTCTGCAAGTATCTCATCACTGCAGAGTTTTGCTCACTTTCTGGGATTTACAGTCTGAGAGACTGGAGAGTTGGGATGTACAAAGCTGGCAGGGCAGGGAAATGGGCACCGAAGATGGAAATGGTTAACCCTGCTGGGATCTGGGCTCTCAACCTGGCGAAGACCCAATGACATGCCTTGGGGCTGGAGCATGGGCCTAGAAATGCTTTTCTTGCCTCACAGGATGGGCCAGTTTTGTTCTGGATGCTGGTAAGCAGAGGATATGGAGTTTGAGGGTGAGTGGTATACAGTCTCCTGAAATTTCGTAACTGGCACATAGTTTATGTATCTTTATTCTTTAAAGAATAATTACTTCCTCTCTTTTGTGCTAATATTAAGCACAACTTGGTAAATATAAAATCTAAAGAGTTTTGTTGTCTTTATTATTCAAAGAGAACTTTAGATTTGCAGTACTGAAGCAACATAAATATTTTCTTTTGCTTCTTGCAATATTTTGTAATAAAACACTGATGCTCTGGATATAGTTGCTTGTCTCTTTGTAGATGCATATTTACCAGAGCTAAGTAACATAGTGCCTTTGCTCATATAAATGTCACAGTTTTCCTGAATGGTTTTCCCTCTGCAACATGGATGTGAGCAGGAGACACACCAATTCTCAGGCCTCCTGTCTTGCCTGGATGAGGCTGTCATGAGGACCTGTGAAATACAGCAAATGTCCCCCCAGAGAGATGTTTTGCCAGCTAGAGGAGGTTCACAGGGCAGCGAAGGGGCTGTGAGCTTCTCTTCTGACATCTCTGGCTGTTTAAGCAACCTATGCTTAAGAGGGCTCAGAAGGCTTACCATTCAAGCTCATATTTCAGAGTCATCAAATGAAAATATTATTGAATATCTGGCCTAAATTATAGACCATACAGTCTGACATCACCTTCGGCTAAATTGTAAAATGACATTTCCGTCCTATAATGGACTGTATAAACCTCAGCTTAAAAAGGTGAACAAAATTGTCCCATCATTATCCAACTGATTTAATGCCAGTGTGCATTCAGAGGCACAGAGGTGATCTTTAGCATTGCATGTGAACTTTATGTTTCTTTAATTAACTGCATCATACTGCATGTTGGCAAGAAGCCGTAATGATACTTCATCCTTCCCTTGACTGAACAGCAGAAAGTCGCAGTGCTAATACTGTCAAGAGATAGACTAGGTCTTGATTTAAGAACTACTTTAAATACCACAAAACAAAAGCCCTTTTAATGGTTCAATATATACTCAAAATGCTTCTGCCATAATGAGTTCCTTAGTATAAATGCTTGGTACCAAAATAATTCTATAACTGGGTCATATATAGCTCTACAAACAGCTATCTAAATAGCTACAAGCCTTGAGCATTGTGCAGGTGGTTGTAGGTAGGACCTGTAAAGTATGATGAAGTTAGGTCAATTGTGTTTACTTATGAGAAGATGCTTGTCTTTGCCTAAGACAACATTGAGGGTTCAGGATATGTCAGGCTTCCTCTCCAGGGATTGCCCACATAATGATTCTCAGCTTTTTTCTGTCTGGCACTGTTTGGAACATGCCTGGGTGCAGCTCCTTGCCCAGTCCCAGCCCTCCTTCTGCCTCATTTTTACTGCCTTTCACTCAACCCCAGGAGCCCTGCTACTCTCTGCCTGTGTTGACTTGATGCTGGATTGGGTCCAGGATCCCAATCTGGCCTTGAGCCCTTGGGCATCTGTGGAGGCAATTCCCTGGTCTCCAGCAAGGTGCTGAAGCAGCTTAGGCTGGCACACCTTTGTGCCTCACTCCCTGCTTACATCTCAGGACATAAGATGGAGATGTAACCCACATTTCAGGAGATGAATACTTCTGGTCTGCCCTTAAGTAATGGGTGTTAGGCAAAGGTGGTATGGTGGCAGTGTAGCTGAGGGCTCCAAAAGCTGTGTAGTGGTCACTGGTTTTGAAAGTTGATTTCCTTCAATGTAAGATAAAAAGGATCTCCGTTGATGGAGTTGCTGAGTTCTTATCCTGTTTTGAGCCAAGTGGCTCCATGGACTGGGAAGCATGATCTTTTTTGTCACTCTGAGCTAGCACAGCTATACAAGCTGTTGCATTTTCTGAGCTGAATCCAACAGGTCTGCTTCCACGTCTTGTCCTCCTGCTCCTTCCCCTTATGCAGGCCCATGCTCAAGGTGATGTGCAGGATTCAGCACCCTACATGTTCCCTTTCATAGGAAGCCAGTACCAGAAAGTCCCCTGCCTGCCACCCCTGCCTCTGGCAGCTCATTTCCTGTGCCAAGTTCTAGGCTGATGCCACAGGGACAACCATCACCAGCCGAGGGCATGGGAGTGGACTCTCTCACCCTCCGAGAAAATTTGTAGGTAACTCCACCCTTGGCCCATCTTCTCTGCCCAGCATTTAGAGCAGCTTCATATGTTTGCTTTTGTTTTGGGTTTAAATATGTGCTTAGCTATCTCTCGGAGCTATCTCAAATGCAGGGGTGTGGTTAGGCTGCCTAATTTAACCCAGCCTGTGACATCCACAGGTGGATAACCTGTCTCCATAAGGCTCTTTTATCTCCTTCATTTAGGTTGGTTTAATAGCTGATCATTTAAATTCCTTATCACCACTCTTCTTTAAACTTAATGAGATGTAGTCTTAAATTTGCTGACAATTGAGACAAAGGAAGTAAACCCTCTCAGAAACAGAAAAGGCTCCTGCAGAAGTCTGTGATGCTTGAGAGCCAGTCTTTCAGAACACTGCTTCAATTGTCTTCCCAGGAAGGATCTGGTTGCATACTGGGTCACACTTTTATGAAAGGAGAAGAAATGTCAGGATGTTCTGGGTGCTCATGTGAGGGCCCAGTTCCTCCCCAGACTATCATCACACATACTCCCTTTGTCATTTCCTGTCCTGGGGTCCTGCAAAACTCAACTGCCAGGCACAGTGCCTGCCACACCAGTCATATCCTTCACACGTCAACGGAAACCCTCAGGCACCAAACTTGAGAAGCTGCATCCTCAACCCACTGGAGTCACTAGAAGAGCAGAAGTCTTTGGCTTTCACAGGGCTAGGGCTTCAGCCTAACCATCACTCTATTTGAAAAGCTACAGGCAAAAAACACCCACAAGGATCCACAACATTGGTCTCTACCAATATGCTCCAATTTTAATGTATTTGCATGTAATCTTCTCAGTGAGGGTTTTCCCACTAAACTCTTGTTCTAACATGATGAGGAATGTTTAAGCCAGCAAAATGGAAAACACGGCAGGGAGATACGAATGCCTAAATGGAAACAAAGAGGGCAACCGTGGTTACCTTTTTCTCCACCCTGCTTTTCCTCCTGCTGGCCCCATCACCATGGGTTTTGGCTTCCAGCATTGCTCCATGGTGGTCCTAAATGGAGGACTTGTCGCATGTGTGACAAGTGTGCAGCAGCATCCTGATCCTCATACTTGTGCTTTCTTGTTGTACATGGTGATGTACTACATGTCAGACACCAACTCATCAAGTCTGCATGGAGCTTGTGTTCAAATCACCAAGTGAGTGCCCCAGGGGTATTTTTTAATTCAGAGCAAGGTGGATCTCCATGTCACTACAAAGGGGGATTCCATTCAAGAGTGTTGCTTGCTGCCAGGGATTTGTGAAGTGCAAGCGGAGTGATATATCGTTTCCTGGGGAGACGTGTTGTCTGTTGGGAGGGTAATTACAGTGCTGTCATTTTTGATAGCATGGGACAATATGCCACTGAAAGAGTGTTTTTCAGTCCTCAAGAAGGTGGTATTTCCTCGTCTTAGTCTTTTATGTTTTTAATCCTCTGTGAGACAGATAAGTGCTATTACCAACTACTCATGGGGTGAGGTCATAGAGGACATGAAAAGTGAGAAACTGATCTCTAGGCTAATGGCATAAACATGGGTCTAACAATCCCCCTTCAGTATTGGACTCCTTCTTGGTAAGAGGGAAGGAGATGGGCATCCTTTCTCTAGTGCAGTCAATCCCACCAAGCCGATGGCATGACATCCTCATAGGTGAACCCAGGAGGTGCAGACTGGATGAGTGGACAGTGAGGTGGATTAAGAACTGTCTGAAGAGCAGATCCCAGAGAGTCATGATCAGTGACACAGATTCTAGCTGGAGGCCTGTCATTAGTGGTGTCCCTCAAGGTTCAGTACTGGGCCCACTATTGTTTAACTTATTCATCAATGACTTGGATGAAGAGATAGATACTTCTTCAGCAAGTTCACTAAGCTGGGAGGAGTGGCCGATATGCCAGAAGGTTGTGCAGCCCTTCATAGGGACCTTGACAGGTTGGAGAGATGGGCAGAGAAGAACATTCTGAAATTCAAAAAAGGCAAGTGCAGGGTCCTGCACCTGGGAAAGAATAACTCCATGCACCAGTACAGGCTGGGGTCTGACCTGCTCTCTGGAAAGCAGCTCTGTGGAGAAGGACCTGGGGGTCCTGGTGGACAACAAGCTGTCCATGAGCCAGCAGTATGCTCTTGTGGCCAAGAAGGCCGAAGGTATCCTGGGGTCCATCAGGAAGAGCATTGCCAGCAGATTGAGAGAGGTGATCCTGCCCCTCTGCTCAGCCCTAGTGAGGACACATCTGGAGTGCTGTGTCCAGCTCTGGGCTCCTCAGTACAAGAGAGACACGGAGCTCCTGGAGTGGGTCCAGCAGAGGGCAACAAAGATGATTAAGGGACTGGAGCATCTCTCTTATGAGGAAAGGCTGAGGGAACTGGGCGCCTTTAAGAAGAGACAATGACCTTATCAATGCCTGTAAGTATCTGAAGGGAGGGTGCCAAGAGGATCAACCCAGGCTCTTCTCAGTGGTGGATTAGAGGGAGCAACTGATGCATAGGAAGTTCCACCTGAGTATGCAGAACTTCTTTACTGGAACTGACTGCGCACTGGAACAGGTTGCCCATAGAGGTTGTGGAGTCTCCCTCACTGGAGGTACTCAAGAACCATCTGGATGCAATTCTATGCAATGTGCTCTAGGATGACCCTGCTTGAACAGGGAGGTGGGACCAGATCACCCACTGTGGTCACTTCCGTCCTTACCTATTCTGTGATTCAGTGATTCAGTGATTCAGTGATTCAGTGATTCTGTGATTCTGTGAATGGCAGCTGCCCACACTTCTTTCCATCTATGTTGTTTTCCTAAGGGTATATTCAGTTCACTCCTGAGGAACAAGGACCCTGACCACATGATGTCAGTTCATAGCAGGCAGTTGTATTGTGGGTCCTTTATGAGGTTCAGATCCTCTGCAATGTGCTCCATGAGCACAAGTGCTTCTGAGGGCCCACTATGAATACCTGTCCTTACTCACAGGGTTGCGAAGTCTCTGCAATACTTTCCAGCTGTGTGTCAAGTCTGGTCTGGAGAAGTCAGCTTTAGGTGGGAATAGACTTCAAGAACCAGCTGCACACAGATATACTTATTAATGCTTTTTTCCCCCAGATACAGACCTGTCCAAGATGGACTAAACACAGACCACCAGCAATACAGACTGTCCCTTCATTATATCAATTTTTTTTTCAGAAGTTCTTAATTTTGGATGTATTTCAACTAGTGACCTTGACTGGAAAAGTACCAGATCCCATGTAGTGTATCTTGGGGATACCCTGTCTCATTAATAAGTACCTTCATTTCAGAGTATTGTCTATTTATTTTAGAAGGTTTACCTCCCCTCCCTGAAAAAACAGAGATGAATTGGGATAAATACAGACAGGAAATGGTTTCCCTGGCAACACTAAGAATGCATAAGAACAACTTCATCATTTACTTTTATTCCTTAGATACACTTTTAAAAGAAGTTTGAACTACATTAAAAGACATCTCCTGTTCACAGCACAGCACCCAAGTCAGCAGAAATAATCAGCCCTGATTTTACTTTCAGTGAGATGGGATCTAAGTCCCTTTAAAAAACAGGGATGTAAGGTCTTAGTTTCCAGGGAATGAAAGCTGAGTCAAAAGAGGAGTTCATTCAGATTCAATGCTGGTCAAAAAAAAGCCGCTTTATGCAACATTCAGCTTTGCTGAAGTGGAACTCACACTAACAAACTTCCAGTGTATCCTGCTCAGAGTCTTAGGTTTTGGTGAAGCCTGGGTCGGATTGTAAGCAAAATCTAATCTAGTTGTGTGAGTGCTGAAAAGGAAATCTGTGAAACTATTTCTGAGAGGTTATTAGTGGAGGCATCAAAGTGTGATGCGATGTAATTTCTACTCCTGTCACGCTGCACTAACACATCCCCCCCTCCCTCTTGATCTGCTTGCCATTCCTGCCAGCCTCCTCTCATGCTGCAAGGTGCAGGAGAGACATTTCAGCAACTTGGATGACTTTACTTCCCATCTGGAATGGAGTGTCCAGCCTCAGAAGCCAGGGGAGACCTCACTGGGCACATCCTTTTCCCCAGGCTGGTCTATGATCTGTGGGTGGAGGAGTTATTCCTGAGGGAAAGCCGTTCAGAAAGCAGGGTTTCAGGCTTAGACCTGACAGATTTCTACTTCCAGGGTGGGCAAGATCTCCCCTTTCTCCTTATTAAAGAGAGATCAGTTGGCCCAGCAAAGGTCATGGCACCCCAAGGACCTGGTGTTCAACTAGCTTCCTGGTCTCATGTCCTTTCTGGGTTCACTGCTTCCCAGACAAAATCCTCTGTACTGTATGTAAGGCACATTTTCTTGGTTCTGATCTGCCTAAACAGCATTAGATTTGTCTTCAGTAAGTGCTGGGAATTAATCCACAAGCACAGATAACAAGCTGTGTTTCTGCTGAACATGTTATTGATGCTACGGAAAGAGCACCCATTGCTGATGACATCTGCAGATAATAACAGAGAATGTTTGATATCAGGTCATAGGAAGATCAGTGGTTTAGCTGGGTGCACACTAACAACATGTGCTTCAACATATGTCTGATGTGAAGTCACAGATCCTACAAACAGAATCGGCAGATCAATGAGAAGGTCTCCAAGGCCTCTGGCTGAGAGGACAGCTGGTCACTGCTTACCTTTGCCTGCATGAGGACAGATACTTGATGGCAGAATGCTTTTCGTTCTAGCAGTTGAATAGAAAAGCAATGAGAGGAAGCTGAAAGTAAGCAAATTCAGACAAAAATAAGATGCATTTTTTTATTATGAGTGTAACAGTCGCTGGACTTCAATGACTTCAATCAAGGTTAAAGTGTTTTCTCCCTCATAAGCAACTTAATATTTATGGTGTTTTTCTTAAAGGTAGATCTTTGATCACTTCCTGGAGGTCCACGGAGCCAGGTTCACAGAATCATAGAATATGCCAAGTTGGAAGGGACTCAAAAGCATCATCAAGTCCAGCTCCTGGCCCTGCACAGGACCATCCCCAAGAGTCACACCATGTGCCTGAGAGTATTGTCCAAATGCTTCTTGAACTCTCTCAGGCTTGGTGCTGTGACCACTTCCCTGGGGAACCTGTTCCAGTACCCAACCACCTTCTGGGTGAAGAACCTTTTTGTAATAACTAACCTAAACCTCTTCTGACACAACTTCAGGCCCTCAGGTCCTGAAGCAGCAGAGCAGCTGGAGAAGGTAGTCCAATGTCATGGCCCAGCTAGTAGGCTCAGCCTCTTGGATGGACTGATGGGAAGAAAGGGGAATATATGGTGCTTCTACATCTTTTATGGGCTCTAATAGTTGCAGGAGACTGCTGATACACATCTTCCTTTCCCCAGGCCTTTTGGAACTGAAGACTCCCAAGAGGGAGTATGTGTTATTTTACCAGTCCTAGTTTATTTGGTCTTGTCATCAACTCATTCCATGATCAGTAATATTATTGCTGCCCTGCATTAGAGGAAGGGGCTGATGGTTTCTTGTAGGACAGAATAATAGCATCTTTCTCTGAAGTAGCTCTATGTGGTCCAGCTGATGGTGAGCAGACAGCACACCATGACAGATGTTGCTGGAGGAACTTTAAAGAGGATGGTGGTGTGAGAGACTGAAATATTAAGGATTAATGATTCAAACAATAGGCCATTTGCATAAGCAGCATGGTCCTTTGCTGAGGCCAGGTTTGCATCCCCAAACCGAAGGGGAGGAGTGTTTTTGGGTGTGTGGTTGTGAAACCCCTGATCTGCATAAGAACAGCCCAGGTGCAGAGGGGATGTGCAGAGGGAGGATGACCAAGACAAAGGATCCTTTGACAGATAAGAAGCAGATCCTGTGAGGCAGGATAAGGCTTTTTATCATGTCAATGTCCTCCCTTACACAACTAAGTCAGGTGTAAAACTCCCCTCTGGGAGAGGTATCGGACATTCACATTCACAGGTAGGCCTGAAGTATTCATCTAGTCTGATAAGGCATAAGTGGCTCAGCTACACTGATCTGGCATGACAAACAGTAGTTATGTCTTAAAACTGGTCATAAACCATCAAAGACTTCTGAGTACCCTCAGACTCATTTTTAGGGCCTTCCATCAGAGGACTGCACAGGATCCACAGTATTCCAACAGACAGTGTAAAACTCCCCCTGCCTCAGGAGAGGTACGTGGACATTCCCACCTGAAACTGAAAGTATATTAACTGTGTTTCATGTGCTTCCTCCACCTCTGATGGATCAAGACTGTGACCATCACACATTAAATTGCAACAATCAAGTCTCATCACTGGATCCACAGGAGGTGATATTTTTCCTAGACATTATCTACTCTTATCCTTTCTTTTTCTTTCTTTTCCTTATATATTTTCTTAAGTGATATCTTAACACTTTTATATCTATAGATAATAACCAACATGGCTACATATCTTCTTTCCATTGAAACCAAATTGTTCTAAACTAAACTTGCCATATATAAATATACATATAAACACCAATCATTCAGTGTGTTTAACTCTAATCTGCTCCCAAGGGATCTATTAACCTCAGTTACCCTCACCTTCACGGGGAGTTGTAACAGATGTTTATTGGGGAGGTTAGAGATTTGCAAAGAGCCCCAAAACCTGCATCTTGTTCCCACTTATCTTGTACCACTCTGGATTAGCTCATAATAGGAAATGATGTTGTAGCCAAAGACAGCCCTAGAAAATAATGTCACTTCCTCATCTCCAAGGGTCTGATTAAACTCAGAAATTATTTCTAAAGCTGCTTCTGCATTTCCATCTAGAGTATTACTAACTTTGAATGTAAAAAAAAAAGTTCCAAAATGTTGCAATGCCATAATGATGAAATATTACTGAGGTGTGGGTGGTTCTGTTCTGTAAATGAGTATGCATTATTTATTTGTTTCAAGATCAAAATTCGACAATTGTATGTTGCGTTTCTGCTCTGTGAGGTGAGATTGTCCCACGTAAAGTGCTTGGTACGAGGGGTGGACTTCCTTTTTCACGCTGCACTTCTTAGACAAGATATTTCTCAAAGATATACTTTTGTTCAAGAAGGGCTCAGTGCTGGGTGGCCCAGTGAACGAGGTTATGGTGACCAGACTGGGTAACCACAGCACTCTCTTTCTGGTTTTAAGCTACAAAAGAGGATTTCCTGAGCACAAGGGACAGGACAGCTGAGAGAGGTAGTCCAGCATTGTGGCAAAACCCCAAGACCCATCTTCTAAGAAGGAACAACAGGAAGAAAAGAGAAGGACTACTCAGTGGGGAACTTGACAGGGCCCATGCCCTGCAAAGGGCTTCCCAATGCAGTGTGCAAACCAGGGCGGTGGGCCAGAAGCCAGAGCAGCAGAAGCCATGAGGCATGCCCCAAACTTGCATGATCCATGGTGACAAAATGTGTGGAGCTCTTGTTTTGGGAATGAGATTCCTAAGGGCCTGGTTGTGCCCCTACCTGCCCTGGGTGTGTGGAAGGAGGAGGTGTATATGCTCTCCTGGCTAAAATACAGCAGGGTTTGGCTGGTGGATTGGTAGTGTTTCTACACCTGCCCTAGCTCTGCTCCTGCACAGGATTAGCTCTGTGGCAAAACCCTCACTGATTTCAGCAACTGTTGCCTGAGCCCCTCTCTCCACGCGTCTGTGCTTCTCTGCCACATCCATCAATTAAGCAAAAGCCCCAGACATCTCCATGCTCATGCAATGTTTTAATTATAAAATAGTTTGCTTCTGATTGACAATTACTCTGCCTGGGAATGGGCCTTCGAGATGTGGTGGGCTTTTGAGACCTGTCTGTCACTTTCATCAGCCCTGTCCCCTTCTCCATCTGGCTGCTGAAGCATGAGGTCTCATAGGCTTTTCCATGAAATAAGAGCACTAAAAAAATTAAGAAGTGGTTTGGGCTGGCCTTCGCTGAGGCTGTAGCTTTGGGTTTTTTCCCTTTCCCTCTTAGTTGTGAGTAGGAAATGTCATTACAGTTCCAAGGCTAACCCAATCACACTGTGGCACCTGGCTCTTCCTTCCAGATGTGCTGTAAGCAGAGAAAATAGATAGCGGTGGCACACAGACAACCTGCCACTGACCTGCGTCTGCTAAAGGCAGTGAGACTACCCTGGGGAGAACACTTTTTAGAAGGACAGTCCTCATTCCAGATGCTGGGATCTACATGTGGTCTGAGGCGTCACAATAGGGGTCTCTACAGTGGGAAACCAGGGGGCAGGGCTAAGTGAGGGGAGCAGACTGAGTCTTCTTGCTCTGAAAGCCCTGAGGCTAAAGACCAGGGACAGAAATGCAGATGTGAAGAAATGTGGAAGTCTCTTCTGTATCCTGATATGGATTGTGCAGCTTTACAAGGCACCCTGGGGTCAGAGATGGGTGCAGGAACTTGGGCACTCTCTGTAGTCCTCCTCCTGGGGAGGCAGAAAGCCCCTGCCCTCTCTTGACCTCAGCTGCGCCCAGTCCTGCATTTTCCCATCCCATGACATCCTGGCTGGTGGCAAAAATTGCAGCTCGAAAATACCACGATGACTGGAAGTCATAGCACAGGGTTGGCCTTATATGGTTAAAGGCCATCTGCCACCAGCAAGAGTCACACACTGCTGTAGTGGTCTTCTCATAAGCTTTCTATGGCCAGTGACATATGGGTTGTGCAACATGTTCTCCCATGTAGATTGACCCTTCAGGCCCCATCCTAGTCCCTCCCCACATCAAGAAGCATGTAGAAAAAGACCCTTTTCCTTTTCCAACTAGAAACTCCATGGGATTAGATTTTAGTATCCTGCACTTTGGTTTTCCTTTGTACAATCGCATCAGTAATAGTTTGTTGTTCAACAGTGACTATTGGCAAAGATCAAATATTCAGTGGCACGAAGATCAGGAAATGAACACATTTTGCATGCAACTCTCCCTTCAGCAGTCTGTGGGGGTTTTTTGAGCAATTTGGATTCAGCCACTAGAGAGCAAACTTCTTCTTTTTATAAAATGGAAGTTTATATATTCCTTTAAGAAAGAATTGTACAGTTCTTCAGGCTAAAAAACATAAAAATTGAAAACAGCTAAGTTTACAGAAGGGAAAAGAAGCTTGCTTGCTTGCTTTTTTTGTCTGTCTTTCTCTCTCTCCCCCTCTCTTTCTCTCTCTCTCTCTTCATAAGCTGTGTTTTGGGAAGGGAGAATATATGAGTGTGTTTTGTTGTAGTGAAGGCCTCTGTTAATGATTGCTGAAGCTCTCTTCCTTCATGTCAATCACCAGAGGTAATTGTTCAGGCTGACATTTGACAAGCTCTATGAGAAGCATCTCAAAAGGAGGCCTTGGGACAGCACTACAGGAACGTGCAGAGCGTACAATTGTGTAAGAGTTAGAGGGGAGATCTGCCAACCACCATGATTATACCTATTAATACTGGAGGCTGCCTCTTTCTGGAGTAGTGCTGAGCAGCTGGACTCCCTAAACCATGTGGTTTAAGTGCCCTTGAGATTTTAATGGAAATGGGTTCAAGAAGTCAAATCTTTTCAGAGTGAAGTCTTGAGCCATGGGCTTTGATTTGCCCCTTGATCTTTCACAGCCCAGATGCACCCTGCTCTGATGCTGGGACAGGTATGGAGATAAGTGGTTCTCAGGAGACAAGTCCCAGGTGTGGACTGGGACTTTGCCTCATGTCCCGGGCTTGCCAGCCCAGGTAGCAGCAACAGGAGGGAACTGACCTTCCTGGAAACCACCTCCAAATGGCCCAGAGCACAAGTGAAGCAAATTCTGGTTAAGACAAGATCTGGCAACCCCATCAGCACCTGATCAAAAGCAGCTCTTCCCAGGAAAAGGAAAGGAGATTTTGTGAAATACTTAGTGTTGTCATCAGTGTGTACATAGTGGGTTATCTCCCTGCTGTTCTTTGTGAGCTGACCAGCCGTAGATACATGCATGTTGCCTAATGTTCAGTGAGGTGGGCCCTTATGCTGAGTCACAGGCATGATATTAGGGCCCATGAAATGACACGAACCTTTGCAAAAGGGCCTTCCAATGGACTGTGGGTGGTATGTGATTTGACTGCTAAGAAGACAAGTCCTACTATTTCATGTCCTATTGACATTATGAATTGCCCCTTGGGGTGATGTGGCCCAGATTTAATCAGTTTAGTCCATTGTACCAACCTGGGAGCTAGTGTTTTAGACTGAAAATGCTTTATTATCTTTGTTCTGCATTAGGCATGATGAAGTGGCTGTGAAATGAATTAGCTGTAGCCCTGCAGCATGCCGTGAGAGACTCTACAAGCCAGATGTTTTGCCAGCAAAGAGGGATCTTAGGATTTTGGACTCAGTCAGAGCAGCTACAAGAGTCACAGTTGGAAAATCTCACCAGGTCAATCTGTTGCAAGGTAAGTTTTTATATATTGCTGTGAAGCCACTGGTCTTGAGACCAAATACATCTTGGGCAAGCGCTGTACAAAAGCAGGCAGCAAGTAATAAAATCCTTTCACTTCTGTCTTGGAAACATTGAGATGTTGAGGAGTTGATGTGTCAGTTTAGAGAATGGGGTACCTCCATCCTCTGTGCCTTCAAGGGCTTGGATATGAACGACTTCACTGTAAGGTCACAGAGATCACAGAGGTACAAAGTCTGAGAAGTGAGGATATAAGCAGGATGAGAGTGTCCCATGTCACCAGACATCCAGACCACCACAAAGGGTTGGGTATTGACCTGGCTGAACAGTGGCCAGAGCAGGTGTGCCATCTCCTCTGACCCTCTACTAATACCTGCTTTGGTCTCCTCTGTAAATAACTAATAACCCTGTGTGAAGTGTAGCTTTGGGCAAGCTCAATTCACCAGAGAAGCTCCTAGCTGGTGCATGCTCAGATTAAAAACAGCCGCTGGACAAAGTAAACAGCTCCCAGGAATCACTGGCAGCAGCTGCACAGCTCATGTCTTTGCTCTGTGTTCGACCCCACAGTGTAGTGTCAGTATGAATTCAGCCCTGGGCACATTCAACCCCTTATACACTCTTACCTGCCCAGCTAGGTTTTAAAACTGTGTCAGACACAAAAGCTGATTATCAGCTTAAGCAGTGCTGTTTCTCCTCTTTGGCTGTAAACACTGGCCACAAGCAGGAGCAAAGCCATCACCTTGAACTTTCTCTAGAAGAGACTTCTGGATAGGAACTGTATAGGCAATCAGCAGCTACTTCGTTAATAGGTACATCAGTAGCTTCAATGGAGTGCTCTGTGCAGCTTCCATATAGGGCCAAGGATGTCCCTCTCTTTTAAAAAAAATAAAGCCATGATGGTTTTCGTGTCTGAAAACCCATCTTCTGTAAATGTTCATGTGTCTGCAATTAGATCCCATGAACTCTGAATGGGACAGCTTGCACACTTTCTCGCAACAGCTTTCCTTAATGCCCCTCATAAGTGATTGTTTTCAGAAATACTCCCTGCTTTTGAGTATCTGCTTGTATTTTCTGTATCCTCTTTGGGACAGGCTGCCTTGCTATTACCATGCTGCAGTTGCTGAGGTCTCCATCTGCAGCACGTGTTGGTGTTGGACCACCCTGGCACCTGCATTTTGTACCTCCAATGAGTCAGAACCTGTGTGCAGGGATGGGAAGGAAATGCTTGTCTGGTGCCATGGGGGAAGAACCATGCTGGTAAACTGTGGTTGGCAGTGCATCTTCCTGTGAACTCTCTGGGTGACTTTAAACAATGGCTTCCCTACTCTGGGCCCTGAGCTAAAACACTTGTATGTATTTATCTTCTCTTTTTTTGGTTTGGAAATTCTTTGAATGGGGAAATTTTGTATGGAAAAATTAAGGAAATTTCTTTCTGAATCCTATGGAAAATATTTTGCCAAGTGCTGTGTTGTGCCCACTGACCAGAATTTCATTCTTGGTTTCTTTTTACTCCAAGGAACTCCTTTTACCTTCCTTCTTTATTCTTCTCTTTTCATGCAAGGAGTGTATCAATTTTCTTAACTTTTCTCTCTGTCTCTCTGCCTAATTAGATGACTGCTTTCCTTATCTCTAATCACCTCTATAGTGCTATCCTTTTCCATTTTTTCTTTTTTTTTTTATTTGTCTCTGTGATTTCTTTCTAGAAAACATGGCTTGCAATGAACATTTACTAATGGTGGAAAGGAAGATCGGACAAAATAAAAACTGGACTCTGTCTTACTTTCTTTACTCTTCACATTCCAGAAATGCTCAGTTATTTGTCCTTGTGAATCTCTTCCAAGGCCTTATATTTATTTCTTGCCTCCACATGAGAATTAGAATCTCTGGTTTGAGGAGACTAAAAGCAACATGCCACTGCCATCTGATGTGCTCAGGTCAGTCTGGGGTCTGCAGCAGGGTGCTCTGCATGTGGATAGTCTAATGACATTTGGTGTCCTTCGCTGCTTCAGAGGGGTAAGGCTGCTTGTACGTGACCCCGAGCCTTGCTTAGCAATTCCCTTGTGTGGTTTTAGGCTTAAACTGGCAATTAATACTGTTCTTCTTTCAGTGCGTCAGCATGATTGTCATGCAGAGAACACTGCTGTCTTGGAGTAGTCCCAGACCTAGCCTGGGGGGAGCAGAGGGGGGAGAAGGAAGAAGGAAACAGGGGTGCTGACGGTGGGGGAGAGAGGCCAATCACCTCTGGCATTATGAAACTTATGCCCTATAAAATACTGCAATTATATTGTTTTCTAAATCCAGTGGGAACCGTTGTTTTTCAAGCAATAAATATCCTCCTGCAGCATTGGCAGCCATAATATGGCAGCTCTGACAACCTGATAGCGAAATTCATTCCAGTAACATGAAATGAGACTGATGCTAGTGACTTTCCATTAGCCAAGCTGAGAGAAACGGTCAAAAAGGTAAATAAATTGAATGTTCGAATTTGTTTTCCCTTTTAATAATCTCTTTACAAGGGATAAAGCCCAAGACCTTCACTAGCAATATCTTTTTGATAGCATTGTGATAATGCAGCCTTGAAAGACGCAGAAGGAACCACTAATGACTGATAGACCCAAACCAACAATTTTTGTTAAGATTGATGCTCATTTGTTTTGTAGTTCAAATATTTCAAGACAAGGTGATGTAGACAATCATTCATCCTTTGAACACTGACAATATTTCCTTTTCCCATCTCTCAGCTGTTTTGGTCTGGGTTATGCAGCATATTCTATTGATATTCCTCTAGCAGAAATTCAAATGAATAGCAAATACATAATAATGAAATATAACAGAATGACATGATTAAACTGAGGTTCTGTCGAAGCAAAGCCTTACTCAGCTCTCAGCAGCACTACAGTTAAATGCTTCTAGGAACAAATAGGAATGAATGCCCAGAGCATTTGACTGTAAAATGCTGTGCCTAAGCCACATGCGCTACTGTGCTGTTATTATTAAACCACTTTGTTATAGAAACATATTTAAAGGTTGATCTGTCATTGGTTGAATGACAAGATCAATAAGTTAGGTTTTCATATTTATGGAGAACTTTCCTTGTGCAAAATATCCCTAGTTTGCTGCAACCCTGGACCTTCAGGTAAATCAGTCAGGTCTGGGAGTACAAAGAAGCCAACTAACATATGTTAAACCAGATAATAAAATTGCAATACAAATGTACCTGACTCCCTAAGGTGATGGTTTTGATATCTAGCATTCCTTGGGAAGACCCTTACCACGGTGCAGATGTTGCAAACCCAGGTGGATCTCACATGTCTTGTTTTTCTTATGGGCTGTACACACTCAGAGCTCTTGGCCGTCATCATTGCAGATCCCAGCCTGGGCTCTGACACCAAAGACAAGGGTGGACCTAGAGGAATATAATCTCATATTATCTAGTTAAAAGGGATGTATTTTGCTCTCCAAACCATTTCTCTCTAGGCTTGAACTCCAGCTGAGTTCCATTGTTCCAGGGACGTTTGTGAAATATATCTGTAGTTCTCGCACTAAATCTTAGTTGACAGGCTATGTGGTGAAGTAGTTGATCCCAAATTAAACCTTTGAGGTTTGTTCCTTTGTGTCCTACAGTTTAGAGGCCACAACTGACTTCAAGATGTGCTTAAATGAGAATAAAGTTTGCAGTAAAACCTACCCTACTGCAAGAACCTTGCATATACATATGTAATTATTAGCCCATTACCAGGGATGTTAGCATAGACATAATGAAAAGTTTTATTTTATTTTCCTGCCAGCCCATGTGTGTGTCTTAACTGTGTATTGAAGATACTCTTAGAATCCTCTCACGTAAGTATACTCATTGACTAGTAAATATTAATGCCGCACCCTGACTCCAGCTGTGAGAAGATTTTATTGTTGTGTTAGAGCTTTTGATTAGCCTCCAAAAGGTTTTGCAGCATCTACTCTATTTATCTGAAATATACAGAACTGCTGCAAGCAAAGGTTGCTGCAAAGAAAATCATGTACTTTCTTTCATTGTTTTTAATTTAGTCTGTGCAAGTGGAATTATTTCTGCCTGTTAAATGCTCTATGAAATTCCAGAGACAGAGAAGGAGCTGCCTTGTACTTTTTAGTTCTAGTTTTCAGCAGACAGTGCTGAAGTAAAAGAAACATATGTTACGTCTTCCCGTTATTCTCCCTAATTGTCACGGCAATTTACCCACAAGCTGACATGATAGCCATGGAGGGAAATGGAGCAAAACCTTTTGCATAACTCTGGGCTCTGGGAAATTGTGGAGGCAGATGGAAGGGGGAGTTCAGTGTCTGCTGGGCTGCGCTGCGGGGGTTCTCCCCCATGAGATCAGCTGATGAGCTTGGTGGCCTATCTTGACCTCCCTTCATCCAGCTGAAGGAACAAAATCCTCCTCAGCTGTCCCTGCCATATCCCTTACAGCAGGGTACCTCGCTGCTGCAGAGTTACCCGAGCCGCTGCTGCTGAATGTCTCCCCAACTGCTGAACTGGTGACTGTGGGACCAGTGTCTACGCTGTTCAGGGACCCTGGTGCCCCTGCCAATGTGGCTTTTGATGGTGAGAGGCATGTTCTGTGGCTCTCAGTTTTTACAAGAAGAAGGTTGTTCTGAGTTCCTACATCATAAAAAGCGGGGAAACTGTGCTATATCTCTCCTGGCTCTGAAGGGGCTTTCTGGAGAAATGAGCAGCAATGATGTGCTAATCATCTCCACTCCCTCACCGGGGTCACTGCAGTCAAAATACTGTGCTAGCGTGAGCTCTGGTCTTTGCTTCTTCACAGACAACCTCAGAAGAAAGGGTTTTGCAAGGAGGTATGTCTTTGAGCTGGGGCAATCACTTGTTGGGACAAGCCCAGTTAATCTTGTAGGAATGATATGCCTTTTACCCTGTGATTTGACTTTAAAACCTGAATTAAACGTGCCCAGTAGGCATCAACTTGTGAGCTGGGAAGCTGGATGCTCTTCTCTGACAGTGGAACATCTGGGACCATTAGGAGTGTCTGCTCCACGGTGAGCTCAATCCAAGTCAGATGAGGTACACACTTAGCCTCCAGCTTCTCCTGAAACTGATGGTGAGGGCTTGTGTCTGTGAAAAACTCAAACCACCACACCCTAGCAGAAAGGAGCTAACTGCTTTTATTTACTGGTGACTAGTTTTGAATTTGAGCCAGTTGCTGGACCTGAATTGCTATTCCCCAATGTCTGGTAGTCCTCTCTAACCTGCTGGATGTTAATTTTCAACATACAGGCTTTTTGGGGGCAGTACTTTTCAAAACTTGATGCATTGGTGGGGCTGAGTTCTGACAGTAAGTCAGTTCTCACGTGGAGGTCACCAGAATCTCTAGCCTCCTTTACATAAACTTTAAATATAAAACCACAGTAACTTTTCATTCTGAAGAATAAGTCTTGCTTCTATTATGCAGAAATTACCACATTTTCAGCTGATCTTTTAAGTGGTTCCCAATAAAATTATTAGGACTGTAAAATCTTCAATAATATTTTTAAATACAGCCCAGCTTCACAGTAATAAACTCAGCTTTTAACAGTCCTCATTTATAACAACTCCAACAGCAAGAACTAATTTTTGCTTTCATAATGAGGCCTATTAGCGGGACTGTTGACACAGAGCTGACCTGGATTCAACAGTCATATGACTTTTTTGTTATTTTGAAGGCACATTGTGTTTAGCAAGTAAACATACAGCTTTCCCTCTTGTCCTTGCCTCTACTTGTCTCTTTAAAGGTTGTTTGGAGGTTGTTAAATGGAAAGCACAGAAGTAAAATGCAGTGATGTTCTATGCAAATAGTAGGTTTCTTCGTTATTCTGATGCAGCTAATTGCTGAACCCTGGCTACGATGTGTACTTTCACAACGGGAACATTTATCCTGTTCCCACTGGGATTTGTTATGGTGAGAATACACCACTTCAGCTTTTAATATAGGCAAAGGACACGATTATTTTAATATGTTGACATCATTTATCATTACACGTGCCTTCTGGCTACAGGTTGCAGAGCTGGAAGATGTTGTCTCCTGAGACCAGCGGTGAAACTCTGATTGCTTCCCACAAAACAAGGTGGGTGAACAGTTCCCACCAAGCTTCCTGCACTGGAACTGGTGGTGTCCTCTCCTTGCTGGGCCCCATACAGGACCATGGGAGCAGATCAGCATGGTGTCTCTGCCTGTGACCTGCTCCTGGCTCCTGAGTGAGGCTGACTTGGCTGGGGGCTGCAGGACCAAATTGATGCTCCTAGCCCAGGCATCTCCCTGACACCAGGCAGTTCTGCCTACACGCGTGTCCTTCACTGAGCAACCAGCATCTTGCAGAGATGAGTTTTGCACGTACCTCCTTTCTGCTGAAAGGGACATCTCATCCAGGAGAAGTTAGGTTTAGTCCTATTGCCCTCTTGTGGCTGCCCAAAAGAGGCTACAACACTGCAGCTTGATAAAGGCTACAACTGTCACTGTCTCGCATTTGCAGAAGTGGTACCTGCCCATTCAAGCTGACATAACTGTCCTATAACTTAAAACCACAGTATTGGTTCCCTAGGAACCACTGCATAAGGTAAGGTGGAGCACCAGGCAGGAAATCGTGACATTTCTGAAAGGGATTTAGCGGTGCCATTGCTGTGATAGCAGAAGATCAGGCCCAAGGATGTCTTGGGCTAAGCCTTCCTTCCCTTCTCCTCCCTCATGGTCACAGTTGCCTTGTGGCTATTTTTCAGCCACATGAGAATGGGAAAAATGGTTTGTTAGAGTTCTCCAGGGTTCTTATATCCAAATATGACTATGAAAAATGTCCTGGTAGCACTAGCAAGACACTTTTCCTTGTAGTCTGACCTGAAATGACCTAATGCATCTGAATCAACCATCACCCTAAGCCAAGACTAGAGACATAGGTAGAAAGACTGAATATAAGTTCAACAAAGTACAAATTCTAGTTCATGGAGTTGTTTATGAATTCAGACTTTATAAATTAGAAACAAAATCTCTCCCAGGATCCAGCAGTCTCCAGTGAAAATGTGTTCATGTCATTTTGTCTGTCTACAAGTTCTCTTTCCTTTGGCATTACTATAAAGCAAAGCAGACTAACAAAAATATTTTGTTTTGTAAGGCTGTGTAAGCTATTAGATAGGTGTCTGTTTTGGTAGCAGGACGCATATTCATTATGATGCAGAGGGCTTTCTCCCTGAAGGATTTTTCTTTAGTCCATAGAGCCTAGCATTTCCTTCACTATGGTGTTGGCCCAGCTTCCTAAATTTATTTTCTGTTCTCTGCTGTGTTTTACAGACACTGTGGCTCAGAGAGATGCTATTGCAACATGATCAGTCTGCAGCAGGTAGTGGAGTTCCAGGGGGATAGCAGATGATGGAGCAGGGCATTGTCCCAGAGCAGGCAGAGTAGCTACCTGCCTGCCTGGCATAACCCTCACATGGCAATAAGCCACAAGTGGTGTGGTGGGAGTGTCAACACATGGGCAAAAGAAGGGCCCGCTCAAAGATTTTTGGCTCTGTCATGTTCCTGCCTGAGAAGTGATGCCAGGGCAACATGGAGAACCAGTGGCAGTGCAGTCAAGGTGGATGGGATTTACCTGAGAGAACTCACTTTTGCCACCTAAAAATGGGCTATCCTTTTGTCACTGAAGGGAGGCAGGTAACCTACAGAGGAGGGTCCAAAACACCAGGCTCAAGCCCCTCACCTGTGTCACAACTGTATTGGAGTACCTAGCTCTCTACTGTTCGCAGAGGGGCCAGAGACAGTGAGGCACCCCAATTTTAGACAGACAGACTTAGAAGAAATTAATTCTGACATGGTGATGAAACTGCTTTAATGTCAACCATGCTGCTATTTTGGAATAAAACCTTCAGATTTCTGGGACTTTATGTGCTAGGAAGCAACAGGATTAGAGGGTTTGTGGCCCAGTTAAATAATCTGCATAATTCTCTTTATTTTATTCCATTTCCCTCTGAGTTTTTGTTGCAAGTCAGTGACAACCATTTCCCAAATGCTTTCAATAAGGAAGTAACTGATGCTGAACCTCATCAGCCTGCTGCAAATACATTGATATTCATGCAGTGACTTCAGAGCCACAGCCATATTCCTGAGATTGAAGAAGACACTTCTCCAAGAGTTGTTTCTGCAGCAGCCCATCTAGGGACCTATCTTGAGAGCTGGGACAAGCTAAAAAAAAAATTTGAAGGCACTGTTGCGAAAAGCTTTGTTTTGTGCAGTTTGGTGTGCCCCTTCTTTTTGTACCCTGGAAGGATTTGGACTTTCTCAAAAGAAGCGTTTCACAGTGGTGCTGAAAGGGGATTGTTGGGGTGAATTAACTAATTTTTCACTGGCATTGAAAAATCACTGCCAGTGAAAAAACACTGGCAGTAGGGTATCAGCTACTTTCTGAAATGGGCAATGCATCTTCTGTATTCATGGACTTCAGTGCTTTTCCATTGCTCTGTTCATTTTGAGAAGCCCATTTACTCTTCCAGAGAATTAAATTGAGAGGCAATATGGGTTTCTTTCACCATACCCTGAGCAGCTGAATGACCAGAAGAAAGAAAGGTGTATGGAGGCTGATGAGAGTTGTGAGCCTAACACAGCAGCTTCCTGCACGTTTTGCTATCTAAAAGCAAGGAGTGAGGGTCCTTTGCCAAAGGACGGAGAAGGCATATGGAGAAAAAAATATATCTAGGATATATATAATGGCCAGTCTTCACGAGCGAAGAGTTCCTGGTCTAAAAGCACAGTGGTCCTAGTCAGAAGCCACATTTCAGCTAGGTGCTGAACTGGTTTTATGTTAAACACAAGTCATGGTAACTTCCCGTAAACTAGGGTATAACTGCAATAGCATGAAGCTTGCTTCATACTTTGTGGAAGATTGTGGTAGGTTTAATTAATCATCCTTAATTGTTGGATGAGCAGAACTATGAGGACAATGTCAGTTAGCTCCTGGTATGTAGAACTAAATACGTAAAGTTTAAACACGTGAGATGTAAAAATGTTGGATAAACCCAGAGCTGGGCAAAGCTACAAAAAGTAATTTAAGGTTGTGTAGGGAAGTGTGTGTTTGCACAGAAAGCCTGCTGTGATTATCTTCAAGATTTTCTCAATGCTAGGGAAGGGAGTGGCTCTACACTTGCCCAGTGTATGCCGGTGGCTGAGTTAATGTGGTTTCCTCTTTTTTTGGGGGAGAGGGAGGGAGAGAGGGAGGGATTACTGTGCAGTAGTATGCACAGTCTATAAGAACATTTGCTTTTTATTTTCTTTATGAAGAATATGTCCAAAGCTACATCAGTACCAGAGGCAGGGAGGTTCACTTGTAGGTTGTAGGCTGGTCATGAAAAAGCTGTGCTAATCTTCTTACAACCCAACCAGAACATTTTACTACTTCAGTGGCTTGGCTCTGAAAATGTGAACTTCGGTTTTCCCTTTCCAAGAAGCTCACTTGTACCCTGGCTAGGATTCAGGGGAATTCTTAAAATTTCTACATGTGAAAAATTTTGTTGTCTCCAGAAAGGAAGAGTCTCTTGGTTTTCATCAGGGAAGCAAGCAACAAGAGAAGAATTCCCATGGCTTTTCAGACAGGAGCCATGGCTAAGGTCTGGCTCTGCTCTACTTGTGGCACAGGGAGTGTAAAAGACAGCCAAAAAGCACAAAAACCAGAACAACACAGCACACTAATGATCAGGCTGTATGATGGCAGCCACTGGCATAGCCCTGTGTGAAAGCAAGAGACTGCTGGGGGTGCAGAGGCTGTTTCTCAAGGATATTCATCCTTTTCTAGTGTGCGTGAGGATGCACTATCTCCCTATCTAAGTTGTTTGCAGATTAAAGAACTGTAAAATGGAAGGTGATTTTTGATAAAAGTGATAAACAAGTGCAAGTCTAACATGATAGACCACATATCAGCCTGCAACAGATATTCAGCATAGGCAAGCCTTAGGTCAGAGACAGTGAATAGAGCAGCACCACAGCTAACCAAGCACTAGTGATAATGGAAGATGAAGTTTTCACATATGTAAATCTCCAGAAATACTAAACAAGGAGCCTGGAAAAATCTACAGATTTGTGAATATTATTATCTGTGAACTTTAATTACACTGACATTTAAAATGAACAGAAATGGCACTTTAATTGCACTGTAGCCACACTTTTATTGCATACATTTAAATACATTAGAAAGTAGTTAGATCTGTACTATACTGTATAGGACCAGTTCAGGCAGTTAGACATTAAAAACAGGGAAAATAAAGGAGATTTCAGAGCTGCAGCTCACCTAGGGAGAACTGATAGTTCTTTCTCAGTGTCATAGAGGAGCAAAAAGAAATCTTCTCCCAGCTTTTTGAAATTCTTCAAGGAGCTCTAGGGCACTGGATTCTAAAGTCTGCTTGGATGAAACTGCTTGTGGGCTTTAGACGGATGACCTTCTCTGTGATGCCATCATCAAAACAGGCAGAGGTTCTTCAAGTACAGCTTTGCATATCCCTGCGTAATTATGGCCATTGGCATAGGAAGGAGCTCCCTCCTTGGAGCCAATGGACTGGATGAGATGTGTGACACTTCATATCCAGTCTGAGAGGACTGTTTTGAATTTCCAGATCTGAGGATCCACTATCTGTGAGGCTATGATAGAATTCAGACTCCTGCTGCACTTCCAGTTTTTGGTCAAGAATGCTGACATAGAGGGTCTGACATTGCACTTCTTTGCAAACCTTATTCCTGTCTGTGGAAAGTTGTTAGCAAGGAATTAAAAAAAAGTTCTGCTCTTTGATGAACACTTAGAAGTTATGTTCTGTTAGTGGTTCAGGCACTGAAGAACTTTATTCAACTCTCTAGTTTTTAACTGACTCTGGGCAAGCGACTCCACCTCAGTAGTCTCTACTCAACTGTGCAGCATTAATGATTTCAGAATAGAGCTCTCAGCTTGGCTCTTCAACTGTAGGGTCATACTGGTCCTTAATTCATAGGCATTTTTTGCAATCAGACATGCTGGCAAGATGGATTACATAAGAAGAATTCCTTGCTTAAAACTTTCAGAAACCACTGGTTTGTGCAGCTTCTGTACTACAAGTTAAGACTTTGAAAGTTTGAAATGCATTATTGCAGACTCCTCTGGGGAGGGCGGCATTTGGTTCCTTGTCCAACATATTTGTCTGGTGCCTCGAATGCACAAACCTGAATTCTGCCCTCGTGAAAGCAGGACATTTGACAGTAGTACAAATGTCACCACTCCTTTCATTGAGTAAGCAATCACGCTGACACTGCAGATCTTAGGCACTGTTATGCATATGGTGTCATATGACACCTTGCAGGTCAGAAAGTGAAAGAAGTGCATTGCTGGCTTCTGAGAAAAATGAATTGTCAATTTAATTTTAACTTGAGAAATATTTATAAGATCCCATCCTTGGATGTTTTTTCTGTTTCACGATTCACTGCTTACTTATGCGAGGGTTGTTGTTATGCCCTGCTGCTACTTTTTTTTTCAAGNATGGTGTCATATGACACCTTGCAGGTCAGAAAGTGAAAGAAGTGCATTGCTGGCTTCTGAGAAAAATGAATTGTCAATTTAATTTTAACTTGAGACATTTTTAAAAGATCCCATCCTTGGATGTTTTTTCTGTTTCACGATTCACTGCTTACTTATGCGAGGGTTGTTGTTATGCCCTGCTGCTACTTTTTTTTTCAAGATGCCTTTTCAGGGGGTTAATTTTGAGAGTCTCAATTTCAAAAACACACTTCCTCATCCCACAGGTGTGACCAGCATTCTTCATTGCCAAATATGCTTGTGATTTGCGTTTTGACATACTTCTCAGATGAATTTGGTTTACAAAATTGTCCAGATCTCTTTGTGTCACTGATGTGTCATTATTTAGTATGTTGTTGGAGGTGGCTTGGACGAAGAAGAGAAGTTTCAGCAATGGAAAAAGAGATTGCAGGAGACTCTAGGCGAAAACCTCAATGAGGAGAACATTCTGTGACCAAACTTTGGGCAGATTCAGTGGACTGAAACAGTTTTCTAAGAGAGTTCCAGTTTTATTGTTAATACATGCTTAAATGTACTGTACCTCTACGTTTTTATAAAATCTTATAGCCGTCTTTCCCTCATGTTATATTCCCCTTTTCCTACTGGTTAATTCCTGCCGCAATGCAGACCTCCCTAATAAGGTTATATCCTTCCCCATTTCCCTTATATAGATGTAATCCCTCCTATGCTTTTCCTATTGAGTTCCCTCCTTTCCCTTCCTTACATGTATTGTTCACACCCCCATTTCTAGAAAGTTCCTCTCTCCCCCTATAGGGGGAGCCATTTTGAATAAACAGGCCTACTTCCTTCGTGAACCCGAGTAGGTTGTCACTTCTTTTGGACTGTGACAGCATGTCACTCTTTGTACCACCTGTAAATGTTGCTGATCGTGGCTTTAGATTTTCTTATAGATTAAGATACTAACAACTATTCTGTAAAGAGATGGCATGACGATACCATGTCTCTGATCTGTGTTCCCACCGATGGTTTGGTTGATGTATATGAACCTGTGAGGGACTGCTAACTTGCTGAAGGAAAGGCATAGAAATTCATAACAGTCTTCCCCAATGGGAGGCACAGTCTGAAAATAAAGAGGGTCAGTTTCAAGAAGGAAAAATTCAAGGTAGCACACTCGGGTAGAAATACCCCTATACAGGAATATCTAATGGCAAATACTTGGTTTTCAGCAGAAAAGACTGTAGTTTTCAATGAATTGCAGGTTCAACAGGAGTTAACTATCTCTACATGGTGAAAAAAGAAAAAAGTGTTACAGTGGGGAATATAGACAGCTGTTTAGCCTGCAACACAAATTAAATATTCCTCCTGCTCTGGTCAGCACTGAAAGGGCCTCTGCTGCAGCTTTAAGATCAATTTTAGATGCTGCACTTCAAAGCAAATGGAATTGGCTGGAGGGAATCCCGAGGAGAACACCACTGCTGACACATCTCAAACACATGGGTTCCACAGGAGGCCTAAACTAACTGGGTCAGCAAAGTGTACAGAATGAAGGACTGAGCCTTCAGATTTGTTAAAAGTGTCTCTAAAGAGAAAGAGAACAACTTCCTTGCCATGTCTGCAGGACAAGAAGTGCACAGCTTACATTGCAGCTACTGGGGTTTTTTTAAATCTAGGCTAATCAACCCCTTGTGAAGCTGGTAAATGTATCATTGGCTCTTCCTTGGGATGAGGGTGATTTGGATAGCCTCTCAAGTTCCTTCTTGTCCTCTTCTGCACAACTGTTAACATAGATCAACAACTATTAACAATAGATCAACAACTGTTGTTGATCTATTTTGCTATATTTGCTATAAAACTGAGTTTTGAAATCACAAATGCCTTTAGAAATTGTCATTGGCTTGTGGCTCTTTATTTACTACTGATTTTCAAATCCATCAGTACATCTATTGTGTGCTACTCTGACTTGTACTTGTGTTGACTCTACACTGAATGTCATGACTGGATAAAAATACAGTAAGTTCCTTTGGTTTTGAGACCACTGTTTTGGGGGATTGCCAGTGCACTTTAAAGATATACACTAGATTTTTCTTATGCTCTAGCATTGACCCTAAGCTTCTACTGAGCAAGGTGTTAATGTATGCTAATGTATGCCTGTACGTCTAAACACCTTGAATAAAATCAGTACTTTCTGAACTACTTTGTATTAGGTCCTTTTTTTTTTAATGTACTTAATTTGCTGTATTTTCAGGGCAAACTACCTGATATGTGGATTTCATGGGACAGAGGCCAAGTTCACTTCTCTTTTACACCTTTGAGTGTGCTTTCTCAAAGTAGCAATTGCATATGACTTGCTCCTGCTACATTATGCTTGGACTTTTGAAATCCTGAGTAGAGTTTTCCATAACTGGAGGCAGCTGGCACAGGAAGATGGGGAAAGAGGGATACCCCAGCTGAAGAAAAGACCCTGAGACTCTCACACTTGAGGTGGTTTCTTGGGCTTTCTAGAGCAGCTGCTTCCCAAGGGACTAATTTGATCTGTAATGCCTGTCTTGGGAAGTACTGAACCTATATTGCTTTGGCCACATGCACAAGGTGCCAATGCTCACCAAACATCAGCTGGTATCTCTGTTCCTACAATATAATTTGCACACATCCAGGCTGGACCGTGGCCTAGAGTTTGCCTCCTTACTAGCTATGCTTTACCAATCATTGTTGCTCCTGAAGTGCAGTAGCATGAAGCATCAGGTGGGATGGGGGCATTTTGGGGGCCACTGTATCATTTTCTTACTTATTTGCTTCCCTGGCGTGTTTGCGAGCTCCTCGGGAGTGAGTTGTTTCAGGCATCTGTTAAATTGGCAGTGACTGACACTTATTGCAGGCACCCAGGGATTCCCTGTCACTCCAGAACTACTGGGACCTGTCGAAAAATCATAGTTTTCATATGCACCTTCTCATCCAACCCTTCCTTCAGCTGCTGTTGTCTAATGTGATCAAAGCCTTTACCCATCACATACTCCCTCTGCACTTTGTTGCTAGTGAGGTCTGATGAATCTCCATCATTATTATTCTGAGCCTGTAGGTCACCCAGACAGAACACAGTGCCCACACAATGGTAACAACTGAATTATAACAACTTCTTTGCTTCCTTTGCAGCACAGATAGAATATTTATGACACTGTTAGTGCACAGTGCTGTCAAGATTTTTCAAATGAGAGTAACTCACCTGTCCCTGTCACACATGCGTATCCTCCATGTTTCAGAAGTGTCAAGAGAATCCTTATCAGTTTTTCTCTCTTAATAGTCTTCTGCCATGAAGCCCAAGTCAAAAATGGCAGGCTGTAGCACAGGCAATTCTGATGGATCTTTCTGTGGAGACAGGCAGGATAAAACTTTTGGCTGTGTTGCTTAAGCAAGCGACTTAGCCTTCAGGCCATGGGGATGTATAAACACTTTTTTCCTTTATCTCCTGATTTTAAGCAGAATTTAAACTCCCAAGTATCATCACAGATTTGTTCCATAAGCTTACAGGGCATCTGATACTTAATTATAATCTGATACAGGGCATCTGATACTTAATTATAAAACCAATATATAATGCAAAATTCACTCTTCTGCATCAGAGGGACCAAATTATGTTGGGAGCTTTATGCCAGCTTGGATGCCAGTTTTCTCCGTAGGGTCAGTCATGGAGCTGGCATCAACACTGCAGTTTTGTGCTCTGGATACAGTAGCAGAACTATGACTGATAGTGGGTGATCTGGACAATATTTATACTCTGAAGGGATAGGAAAACACGTGCATTTAGAATGAATGAATATAACACCTTAACTTTAAGCTCCCACCTCTTTTTAAATAGGACATAGACTTTGCTAATGCATAAAACTCTGTACAGTTGTAAACATATGTGCAAGTTTCTCCTATGGCCAGTGAAGATTAGCCAGTAAAAAGGTTTTATTTTGATAGTGTTCCTTAAACTGCTTCAGAGAGCATAATAATTCCTAGTAGTGAAAGGATCACATGTGGGACACAATGAATGCACTGAAGCCAGTCCCTTTGGGGTCCTTTTGTAGTTAGATGAGATCTGATTAACGTAAGTGATGGAGCCTCCACTGTGACTCACCTCAGCCTAAAGTAAAAACTAAAACAGAGCACAGGACTTAGAGTTCGGAAGAGCCTTGCTCTCCAGCAACTAGGAAGGAATGAAACTCACATGGTTACACCTACACTGCTGTTATTGAAATTAGGGGAGGTGCACATTTGCTTCTCCTTAGCCCTGGACTCACGTAGTAAATCCTGCCAATGATTGATGAACTTGTTTGCTGCTCTTCTTCTGGCATGATGGTCCCACATTACAGCCTGCAGAGCACTCCTGTCAACCCAAATAATTGCTCTGGTGATGGGATTGCCATTCTGTGATATTTCTTGCAATTCACTTAGCTACCATCATACCTGATTTTAAACAGGATCAGCTGATTTTGCTTGGAGTTGAATAAGAGACCATGGTCATGAACTGTTCTGCAGCAATACAGCTGGAACTGGACCCCACATTCTACCTGGCTGAGGTGGTAAGGACTTGTATCTACAGTGAGACTCACAGTAACTTTGCAAAAAACACACTTGACTACTTCCTGCCATCATTGCTTTTCCAGCAGAAGTTTCGGTGACCAGTGACCTGCTCTTATGTTGTTTAGTTACTTCTGGATTGCTCTTCTTTAGCCTTTTGCTGTGGGTTCATATACAGCCCTAGGACAGAGCCAGGAGAAAACTGGAGAGGAAGGGGAACCAGCGTACAACTAGCCTTCCTCATAATTTCTTGTAAGAACTTGCTTTTATTTTTCCTCTTGAAAAGCTGGTTATTAAATTTCTCTCATGTCTTTGCACTGACCTGGCCAACAACTGAACTGTATTATGGTCACTAAAAAAATCTGGTCTGGGAGACGCCCGTGTCAGTATTGAAGGGCCTCTCATGGCACAGCCTTTCAGTACCCTCCCTAGCCTATCTCTTTTAAAATGACAAACTTGCATTTAGGAAAAGGAAATTTACTGTGACTTTTCTGTGCAGATGGTGATAAGTGTGAGTTAGCATTTGTAAGCTTATAAGCACATATGGTTTTGTACATATCAATTAAAGCAGTTGGCTAATCACTCTAATATCATTACTGATTCATCTGTATTCCTTCAAATAGACATTTATGCTCAGCCTGCTGGTTTTCATACGTATGGACTGGATTGTGCAATCGTCCCTGTCACCATTTGTAGTCAAAAACATTTCCTTGGCACCAAAAGGAGTAAAAGGGTACATTTCAGAACTGTGTGGGCAAGTCGTTTGGCCCATGCCTTATACATAAGGCATGCACATAAAATATTTGTGCGTGTGTGGTTTCTTTTTAAAGGCTCTGCTAGTCATGCCGTGGGTTGAGTGACAACAGCACTATGTCTGTGCACGTGGGACATACATGCAGACTCATGCATGCACTCATCCTGCTGTTTGCAATCCTGCTATGCATGGTCAAGCATCTTGATCTTAATCAGCCTCTCCTCACAGCCCTGACAGGGTTCGCCACTCTACCTCCATCACAGAAGTCCTGACAAAGCTCATCTTTTCACCCCAATCTCTCTGTTCTCCATGTAGATACAATAAATTCCCGAAGAAGAGCCCACATACTGTCCACCACCTCTCTGGATCTCTGTGGCTTCCCTCCAAGCCCACTGCTCCTACTTCCTTGGCCATGGTCTCAACATGATATGCCTCACTTCCCTCCCTGCACATCTCAGGGCTTGTACCACTCCTCATGCTGTTTCAGTTCCTGCTACTGTCTGGATCAAGCTTCTCCTGTGTCCAGACACAACCCTGAGCAACCCTGAGATCCACATCGTCCAGAGACAGCCCTGAGAGCTGGCAAGCATGGCATGGTTTGGTTGCCCTGTCATTGAAGATTTTATCTGTGCCTTCCCCTGGAGCCTGGAGGTAATGGCTCTTCAGCCTCCTTGTACGCTCTTTGAATATGGGATGGATGTACAGTTAGCTACGTTCACTGCTGAGGAAGTTCAGCTCGGAAGATTGGGGCTGAAGTTTTCATATGTTGGGCAACTCCTTGCAAATGGCAGCTATGGCCTTAAATCCATTTTATTGTCAGTAGCAGTTAACAACCATGAGCCTTTGAAAATCATCGGCTCCTTGAGATAGGTATCTTGATATGTTCCAAAGTATCAGAGTCTCTGTTTTGGCTTCAGGAAGTGTTTGGGATCCAAAAAACTATGTGAGTTGTAGCTGTTGGAAGGCTTCATGAATTGGATTGTTTTTTCATTGTTTTTGATGAAATTCCCTGGTGCAGAAAACCTGCAGTACTGGAGAGCAGTGTAACCTGCAAGGCCGCCCATCGAACAGAAAAGGTCCATCCCATCTACCCTGACCTACCCCATATTGTTCTCAGAGCTCGTCATCCTGCCAAAAAAAATGATGCAGGTACATGCAGGCTGTAAAATGACTGCTCTTGTCAAAGATCTTACAAAGGAGACGTGGGGATTTTTCAAAGCTTTAGCTTCAGACAACAGGTAATATTCATATTATATAAATGCTCTTTGGGTTTTTTTCTTCCTTTCACTTTTCAAAATTTCATACCTGCTTTTATTTGGCTTGCAGGTTAATAATGCATAATATCCCAAGGGAAGTGGTAGATTTCCCAACAGTGGACACTTCAAGATTCAGCAGGACAGGATGCTATGCCATCTTGTCTAGATCATGCCTTTGCCAAGAAAGGTTGGATGAGACAATCCTTAAGATCCCTTCCAACCTGATGTTCTGTGATTCTATAATTACAGGAGTTACAGACAGGAGTTACAGAATATTTTGGGTTGGAAGGGACCCACAAGGGTCATTGAGTCCAACTTTTAAGTGATAATGACACTTCAGACCCAGGAACTGATGCTTTTTAGAGAACACAAGATTTTTTTGAGGTGTCTTTACTTCTGTCTTCAAATTGTTTTTAAACCTCAACAGTACCTTTAGTCCAGGGTTTTTTTAAAGAAACTGTTTTTCTTCAAAAATTATTTCTGGTTTTGATGCTGAACAGCTCTCACTATCTAGGAAAAAACCCTTAAATTCTCATAAGAAAGAAAATTAAAATGGACATAAAATGAATGAGAAGTTTGCTCTTCCAGCTGTGGTCAAAAGGAAAATTTCTATGTTAGCTCCTCGCAGGAATTTATTTACAGATTTTTGCAAGCCCCAGTGTTAAAACTGCTATGGAGAGGTTGCGGGACGGTATTTTTAGAACCCTTCCTAAAACCTAGTCCTATGATGTCCCCATAATCCTCTAGCAGCTGCATAATAGAAACTGCATCTTAGCTATAGCAAAGCAAGGATGAAACAGACAGGCCTGCAAATGTCCAGCATGGAACTCTGCTTTAAGGTGGCTGTGGGTGAATTTGCCTGTAATGTAGCTTTCCTAGAGTGCCAGCAGTGTGATGGAACTTGCAACTCTCCTCATCTCCCCTGGTACTCCATCCTTAGTTAACAGTGCAATCAACTAGATCTTTGTTTGCCTAGAGGGACCTGAGTCCTTATGGTGCCACACATTTCCAGTTCCTCCTGATGTTAATTGAAACTGGGGGCACACAGTGCTCTGGAGATTGGGCCCAGTAAACGTCTGGACCAGGTTCCCATTGGAACATTTGTCATGAAACTGAGACTTGCCCTGGGTACAAACTAGACCTTGACAGCAAAAGGGTGTTTTCCTACGACATTTTTCAAAGAAAGTGAAGGGGAGGTGGGCAAAACTGTTCAGTAGAAAATGCTTATGTTTTTGAGAAAAAAATTTGAAATACTTCTGATCTGAGATAATGGTTAGTGAACAAAGTAGTTTTGATGTGTTGCACTCCCACTTTGGCTCTGTGGGGTGATCATGTCTGCTGAGATGGACCATCATGTCTCCGTGGGGATGTCACGTGGCACCTATCAAAAGAGGTTTTCTGGCTGGTGGCTTCGTTTACACAAAGCACAGGAACATGAGAGAACTGGTCTGTGTACAACACTTTAACATAATTTCTGAATCAAAATACCTTAATTGTCATCTAAAAGAATAGTGTACTTGCTCATAAGTTTTTGCAACACTAAATTAAAATCTCTGTGGAAATTAGACAGTGGTAAAATATTTAATAGAAATTTAATTCCAGCGGTTTTTCATCAGAAAATTGATTTCATTTCATCCCAGAGCTAATCTTACTGTCTTGATTAAATGAGGCAGAGAGAATACTTGCTGGCTGCATGCATCTCTCTGGTCCCTCATTTAGCATTGTGTTTTTGGAGGGAGGAGGCTTCTTGCACAACATCTTTCCAGCTTTTGGCCACTCTGGCTGCTTTGTGACACAGGGCTGAGGCCAGCTGAGAATGCTTATTTTCTCCAAGATGTCTATGCCCCATACTCTTCACTGGAGTGTTTTGGAGGAGACATGTAAAAATCACAGCGTTGACAACTTTCCAAGGCCACCATCTCCTGGTTTCCTCTCATGTAAGCGTAGCTATTGAAGCACGGGGCACTTCATCCAAGGTAAATGACTAAGCCTCCTCTCCAGCCAAACAGAGAGGGGCACCTCTCAGAGATCTGGCTCACTCATCTCTTTAAGAGGGGTTAGTTGGAAGTGCCTCTCTTCACTGCCAGTAGGGAGAGACTGACATATAGATGGATGATGTCAAATGAGATAAATCATACCGAAACTGGTCTGAATTTTGAGCCTGTGCTTTATTCTCACAGTGGCCCCTCGTTCACTTCTTAGAATTCAAGGCTGACTGTATTACCCTGGAAAAGGGTGCATTTTAGTAGACAGATGGAAGGGATCTGAGAAATGCAAACACACTGTCATCAGAAATAACTTAACTTTCCTCACCCCCTTAAAAGTTGCATCATCTTCAATGGGTTAATGCATTAACCACAATTTTGGCATTACTAGATATGAAGAATTTCAATCTTGAATTGGAACGTTTTCTTGACAGAGTAATTTGTACAGAGCACTCACAGAAAAAAACACCTGCTCACTTGAAACTGCATCTCACCAATGCTTTGCTTTACTTTGAGAAAAATTAGTATGCAGGAGAAATCCTGCAGTCAAGTAATGGAGAACAAAAGGGCATATGGCCTCTATTGCAGTTTAATTTTCAAAGGTTCATCTCATAGAGTTATAAAATAGTTTTTGGCATTCCAGAGGATCCAGTCAGCCCCAAGGCTGCCCCTTGCGATCAGGTTCATTGCAGCAACATTTCTCTGCTGCCATCTCCCATCCAACGCCCATCCCACGGCCCAACAGGACGAGGGCAGGCGAGCAGTGGCTGGAGGCTGGAGAAGCAATTCCCACCTGCCCAGGACTTCTCCCCAACACTCATAGTCCCAGTGGGAAGGACCACTGTTCACCCCCAACCTCCCTGAGGCCAGGCCAGTCTGAGAGGAAATGTGGCTCCCAGTGCTCTGCCCTCTGGCACTGAATTTTCAGCTAAGATTGCCCATGCAGGGCAGCTCTGCCCTCCTGAAATCCAGACTTGCTCTGAAAGAGCCATGAATTTTCACAAAAAGCCTTCAGAGATATGCTGTATGCTGACCTGATTTCATGGCTAATGTATATTTCATGTTAGGGTTGCTACACCTCAAGTATCCGCACAAAATCCCTGAGCTTTTTTCTCATGGTTACCAAGGTGTCCACTGAATCCTTCAATAAAGTACATTACGGTGGTGGCTACTGGAAATATTATACCTAAACTTTAGGAGACTGGGTCATTATCATGCTCTGGTTTCACTGATTTCCTCACCCTCCTAACACGAAAACCAATTTCTTCTCAGCTGAAACCTGTCTCAGAGGATCTCTCACAGAGACTGAATTTGATAATATTCACTGCAGACATTTTTGACTTAGAGAAATACAACATAAACCAGGGTTTGACAGGTTTGCATTTCTTGGGGGATGCTTTTATATACTCACAACTCTTCTATCTTGAAAAATTAGTTCTTTTGAAGAATTAGATCATCGATGTACATCTTCTTTTATTAGGGAAAGAACCAAAGATGTTAATGATAAAACAATAATAATTGGATTATATTTTAATTATATTTTAATTACCTTTATTTTGCTTTAGAAAACAGAATTTTTCTGGAAAAGAAAAGATGGTTTTGGGTATTTTGCCACATTCAAGTCATGAAAAGCACAGTTTCTGGTGACTCTGGACTGCCATAAACCATATTGCTCATGTAAATAATTTGTCTCAAAAGCTGATTTTTCTGACTGATTAAAAATACATATTTTAAATCCTTATCAGAAGAAAGGTCATTCATACAGGGATGTGATTTTACTGGTAGAGATTCCACTTAGTATAATGTCTGATGAAAGAAATTCAATCTAACATTTTGAATAACTTTGGGAACCTGAAGAAATATCATGGCACTATTTCCTTTAGGTGCTGTTATATTCAGACTCTTTCATATCCCATCTCAGCTACTTCATCTCCCTGTAACAGTAGCCCATAAGAAATATGCTTGCTTTCCTTCACATTCTTTGTTGGCATTTTAAAAATACATATTGAGCTTTAAGAAGTTCTTGCTTCTGTTTATCACTGAATTACAGAATGGTTGGGCTTGGAAGGCACCTCTGTGGATAATGTAGTCCAATCACTCTGCTAAAGCAGGTTCACCTAAAGGAGGTTGTACAGGATTGCATCCAGGCAGGTTTTAAATATCTCCATGTTTTGGTCAGCTTTGCTAATAACTCATCCAATTCTCTGTCTTCCCTGCTAAGTGTAATGGCCGTGTATTTTTTGGTAGAGAGAACACAAAACTGTAAGGAGAACAGGGGTTCAAAGAAAGGAAATTGACTTTCAAGAAAGCTTTGCACTTCTTCTCCAGGTAATCACACCACTGCTTGTGGGTTTTGCAGCTTGATATTTTAATAGGTCTCTGTTCTCATTTTTTTCAGTGTTCCAGGTTTACAACAGGTTGTGCCAATAGAACAGATGTTATCTGAGTAGCCTCTCTTCTAATCTTTTCTAGAAATTATATTGTTGCAGTCACTGATCAAAACGGATCATCTCCTTTTTCCTGTTTACCAAAGATGGTTTTTTCATAGGCATTGTCCTCACAGGAACTGCAGTGCTGTCTGCTGAAAGTCTCCAATTTTGTGTGAAAACTTTCTGCTTACTAAAAGCATCTGTAGTGCCTTTAACAGCTAAATAAATGGACTGTAAAGTCCAAACTGTTTTGACAATATGCACTGGTTTGTACTAGCCGAGCATCTCTCTCTCCAGCAGCATACCACAACAGTACCAGGCAGCCTCACTACTCTAAGCAATGGAAAACAGATCACTGCTGCACTGCCCTGAGCCCCTGAAACGGCTTTCCATGGCTTCAGCAGCTGTGAAAGTGGCCTCTCAACTTGACACTGTCTCCCTTCTTATAGCTATGGTGAAAGAACAGTAATTTTTAGCCCATGGTCAGAGACCCCTATGGGGGTTGTGTTGTACTTCAAGGGGTATGTTAAAGCCAAACAATAGAACTGTCATTTGCAGTTGACTTACACCTATCTTCTGGTCTTCTGCACCTTCCTGGAAATCATGTAGGGATCTGTGGCAAATAAAATTCACAGATTGAAAATCACTGGAACAACTAGTTGGCAGAGGTCCCTATCTTCCCCTTCCCACCGCTGCCCTCCCCTCCTCCGCCCTCCCCCCCTTTTTTTTTAATGTTTCCAAAATTCTGATGTATTAGTAACATATTTCCTCCTTTGTGCATGGGTGAAAAGTAAATCCTGGGAGCAGAGAAAATGAAATCCACTAAGTCATTTTGGACTCTGTCAAGTGGAAAGAAACAAGCTAGGTACTTTCCAAGGGCTGGCAGTGCTGCCCAGCTGCCCCCTTTGCCAGGGTGGGATGTCACTGACTGGAAGGTTTAAGGAACCACTTGCTCAGTTTTATTTTGAATTTACAAGTTCTTAAATGCCACTGAATGACCAGCAATTTCAGTGTGTCTCCAGAACTGGTCTGTTAAAACCTTTGAGCACCTGAAGGAGTAAACACCAGTGACCTGCCCAACACTGCCCACAGCAGTCCTCAGTAAGGTAGTTTCTCCCACATGCCTGTGGAGGTAGCACATTCCCTGAGGAGGGCAGGCAGAGGAATCACTGCATGCAGATGGAAGGCACTTTTTCATTTAGACTGTGCAAAGGAAAAGAGCATCAGCCTTCTGATTACCCAGGTGTCTGACCCATCCCCATGCAAGGAATCTGTGGCCCTTCGATTTTGGGAAAGGCTTCCTCCTCAGGCCCTTTTGTGGTTCCCCTCCTGGTTTCCTACACTGTACCCTGGTGCTCAAAGAGCAGGGACACTAATCCAGACTTTATTGATTACCCTTGTAGCCATTTCTTTCAAAATACTCTAAGCACTAAATTGCATATTGCTCCTGCAGATGGGGGACAAGTGGTACTGCTGAAAGTATTGCTGTCGTCACTACTGAATTTGCCCAGAGACTTCCAAGAAAATTTTGTCTGCCTACTCCAAGCTACATTTAGCACAAGCCAGTCATTTGTGACTGTAGCTTATAAATACTCTTAACTACTGGGAAATAAAATACATCTTATCTAAAGGCCAATGTTCATTATTTATTACAGTCATTCATTTCCATTGTCATTACTAAGGGGGCTTTAACGCTAGCTGGGCCATTAGCCCAGCTAAGGATCCCAGGTTTCCTTGGCATAGTTATCATCTGTTTTATCTGATATATGGTTCCTGACAGGTACCTACTCAAAGGGCAAATGGGCATCACAAAAGGAAATTCACATTTATTATTATGTCCCAGAGTTCATTGTAATGCCCTAGTTAATTTTTTTCTGTTTCCTTCATCAAGTTCCTGGTAGCCAGGTGAGGATCATTAGCTTCTGAAATGAAACATTTTTATTAAGCTGATCTGTGCTGTGCCTTCTGACTCCAGATAGCATTGCCAAATTAGGAAGGCACAATCACTTCTGTGTTTGTGTTTAATAAAACACAACTTTCAGTGCTACTGGATAAGGCTGACACTACTGCATGAAGGGCACTTGGAGCCATGTCCCACTGACTCATGGCTCTGTTTCTTCCCTTCAGAAGGTGGCGTGTGAGACTGAATCACACCACTCATGCTGTGTGTACAGAAGGCTGAGCAGGGAGACTGCAGCATGCCAGGCATGTCCCTTATTAATCCGATGGAGTAAAAAAGTGGGTGATAATTAATCATATTCATTCACTGCCTCCAAAACCAGCCCATGAAATTGCTGTGAGTTTAGCTCCTCTTCCCCTCTCTGAAAGTTCAAAAGATAAAGAAAATGCCTTTTGGCATAAATGTAATGGGAAATGGGTCAGCCACAAACTGATATATGTTCTCCAATGGCTGGACTGGTGTTAGCAGCAACTGCCTACTTTACTCCTATCCAGGGGTTCATGAGAGCTCATGGCTTCCTGAGGTCTGCTGATTTGTCTTCCTGTGGGACCGTGTGTAGAACAGGCACAGAGATGGATCAGGCTAAAAAAAGTCAAATGAAAAGAGCAGAGGACTATTATCCTTCTATGTAGGCTTGCAAATAACCACTCCAGAAGAAATGTGGGAGTGCACTAGAGTGGTTGGGTGGAGTGGTTGGGTTGAACTTGAAATGCTTAGAGGTTGTTGCAGCCATGCCTGAAAGGCATAATTCCTTTATTCCTTGGTTGTACAGAACCATTTATAGCTGACATCCTGCCATACCCATAACTGTCAGCATCTTCAAGTCATTTTACACAGCAGCAGGGTGCTACGGCGAGTGTAAAATGATGGGGGCCAGGCCTTCACTTCCAACTGTAGTGCACAGTTAGGGTTTGTTCAGTTCAGGGATGGCAACCAAGTTAGAATTAGGTCATGGCCAAAGCATGAGTGGGACCAGACAGCAATGGGCACAAGCTTGAATACAAAATGAAACATCGAAGTGTTTTCAAGCCCAAGTGTAGACATGACTGGTATCTCCTATCTGTGGGGTTTAGGCTGGTCATTTATCTTTTGCATGCCTTTGAGATCTTTCTTCAGCTGCACCCCTGAAACATCTGCACATCTTGAAAAGAGCCCAGACAAAACTTTGCTGGAGTACCTTGCTGAACCCAGGAAATAGGATTCTTGCTGAGGGACTTGATACTTCGTGTATCTCCCAGCAGTGCAATGGGAAGCCTCTCGCTGCAGTCCCTCCAGGGAAAGGCAGAAGGAGTATCCGCTTCAGCGAGCGGTGCTGGCATAGCTGCACTGAGCTTGAGTGACCATCACACACCCAGCTTTCACTGCTGCTTATTGGTGGGCACACTCAATTTTACCCATTTTGTCAATGCTAGTGCTTCCCAAGTGCTACGACTGTGGCCTCAGAGGTACAGAACACGGAGGCAGGTGTTGTATCTTTGCTGGAGACTTTGCGTTGTTAACGCTATCATGCCCCTGCAGAAGTGAACAAACCATTTATAACTGTCTCCAGAGGGAGTAGAATTAGGGACATGAAATCACAAGAAAGAAAGTGAGTTCATAGACTGTACAATCCAATCATTTGCAGTCATAAGCAAATATATCCCTTAAGTGATGTCCGACTCCACTCTGAAATCAGACACATTTCTTTGCCATCTGTTCCAGAATCCAGAACCAGTTTAATTAGAAGGGAAAGTCTCTAGCTACTCAATGATCATTTTGTACCTTTACTTAATCATCTTTCCAATTCTCTCCATGGACTGGAATTTCAGGTATCTTGCTGCTGACATTTCTACTCAAAACTTATTTGTGGTGCAATAATGCAGGCATAGTTTCTCATCAGCACTTGCAGAAATGGAGACTTGATCAATCCTCACTTGAAAGTCAGGTTCTGAGGTCCTATTCTACAAACTGGCATGTACCAAGGATGGAAGCCTGTTTACTAGCTCTCTGAAATGCCTCTTCACATTGACATTTGCTTAGTGTCTTTGTCACCCCAACTGGTTTTTTTTCTCTCTCCAGTGAAAGATTTATGGACTTTGTTGTTATCAAAGAAAAGTCTTCATTTTCAGCATGCTGGCAGGAGAACTTACTTTGAAAAATCTTACTTAGGTAAGCCTTTCAAATGAAAGCAAAAATACATAGCATCACTCCTGCTTCTGAGGTTTATAAAAACAGAAAGAACTTTTTACATAATTTTGTCCATCTTTCTGCTGCTATAGGACTATCTGTTTATTAGTATTATCTCCAGGGTCAATTCTATAATTATTCATAGTGATCTTTCTAACATATTCCTCTTGGGTGAAAATTAGTCCATAGGCTATGGTGGGCTGCTCTTTTCCTGCACAGAGTAGTTGACACTTATTATGTTTCCTTCCTAGGTAATGTCCATTGCATACTTTATTCCGCTTTAGTTTTTGTCATTTAAAAACAACCTATTTAACTTCACTATCCTTCCCACAGGCGTCAGTATGTGCTAAGAATAGGCTATCATCACTATATGTAGGGTTGGGAAGTAACAAAATTGGCCTGGTTTTACTGGATTTCTCACTGGTTTCATAGCTCTTCTTTGAACTCCTCCAACTACTTATCAAAAGCTATTTTTTTCAGAGAATAAGTGATCTAAACTAAAGATCAGTTGCATTAAGAGCATCACTCTGCGCGAGCAATTACGCGTGGTAATTTTCTGTGTGGAGAGGGCACATGAGAGAAAGCGGGTCTGTTACTGTGAAAGAGAGAAAATATACTGACTTACAACATAATGTCCCTACTGAAGAAGGCCAAAATGATATTAATCTGTATTTGTCTCTAAAATTTATTGTAGGTTAATATGCCCTGAACATTGTCACTGCTTGGTCTCTTGGTATTGCTGCCACTTCACAGACTGCTTCTTCTGGTGGGATGTTTTTATTATGCATAACTGAACCTCACTATGTAATTGCATCCTGCCTCTGACTTTTTCTCTTGATTAGTGAAGAACAAGGATTGGAAAGGACCGTGTGGGTCACTAAGTGCAATCCTTAGCAGGTTCAGGCAACTGTGCTATAGACGTAAATGTAGCGTGCTGAATGGTTCCAGAACTTGTGCCTTTCTGTATATGTCTTCCAAACAGCCTCCAACTACCTAGCAAGGGAATTTTAAACCCCAAAGACCAATAACTGTTGTGTGACTGAGGCCTAGCTATAAAAAATGCAAAACTGGACACTATGGTAAAAGCAGTGCTGGACAACTACTCTGCCCTCCAAAGCAGAGTCTAAAAGTTCCTAGGTGTTCATGGACTGAATGCTCCAAACAAAGAGCAGCACAGAGTGCTCACGGTGAAACAGGAGAGACCACAGTTTTCAGTGGTTGACGGTCATTCCAACCTGTCCATCCAACATGACTGTGGGGTTGAGGGGGCATTAAAAAAGGGAAGAAAGAAGTGTAACTTGATTAATCCTTCCCAAAACACCCAAGGATGCCAATGGTTCCAGAGGTCCTCTGGGACACAGGGTCCTGTGGTATCAACAACCTCACTGCTGCTTGCAAATGGCTTTTCTGGTGCTCATGCTGTGGCCTTGCTGCTGTCTTCAGCAAATAAGGAGATCTAGCAATGGGAAAATAAGTGGTATTGCTATGAAATCACTGGTTACAGTCATGCTTAAAAAATGCTCTTAACTATCTGCGATATAAAAAGCAAGTCTATTGCAAAATATGGATGTGTTTCAGACGATGAGCCTTCCCTGTGTAGAAGAGTCTGGGGTGCAGGAACAAGTTTAATACAGGTGAAGTTAGACTTCAGCTTTGGTCTGAGGGCTCCCCAAAGTTTTTAGCTTGGCTAGTGAGAAGGTCAAACACAAAATGTTGTCACTGCTTTGGACCTGGGCTGGTTATTTCCAAAACATGCACAAAGCCCTGTCACTCTTAATGCTGCTGGTATGGGTGAAGGTGAGAAGAGGATTTCTTTGCTGAAAGGTCTTTATTCCTTCCTCATCCCAAAAACTTCTTGGTCATGGTGACTCTGTAAACCTTTCTCTAGCGGGTCCTTGCTTTCTCTGACTGCTTCAGTGACATTTCCTACCCTTCTTGTATATCTCTGTCCTCTTCTGGACTGGTGGGATGAGGTTTGCTTGGAGGTGATGAACAGCATTGCCTCTGCCTGCATAGGATGCTCATGGACCAGGCTGAAAACCACACTATGCATCTGCTCAGCTTTCTCCTGCTCTCTCTATCCACTTCCCCTGCCTTCATGCAGGAATGGGTTCTTGAACCTTCCCGTTTGGCTCTTACAAAGACCCTGGCTGGGTGTTTGCATTTGGCCATATGGAGACCCTTCTGCTCACACCACCAGGTCCTGCTATTGCCTTGCTGGGTGTTTCAAGTGACTCTCACAGTTTAAGCTATTTCAGCTCAGGCAGGAACATTTCAGCCTCTGCAAAACACCCAAACAAAGTGTGACTCTTGCATCCATCAGTTTACCCAGTTGCTGGTAAAACAATAGCTTTTCTTTGTGGTTCATTTTTACTGCCCTCCTGATAAGAAAAGTTGTGGTTTAACTCCAGCCAGCAGCTAAGTATTGCTCCCCACCCCTTGGTAGGGTGGAGTGGAGAATTGGAAAAAGGTAAAACTTGTGAGTTAAGAACAGTTTGCTAATGGAAATAAAGTAAAATATAATAATAATAACAACGACGACAACAACAACAGTAGTAGTAGTAGTAGCAGTAGTAGTAGTAGTAGTAGCAGTAGTAGTAGTGATAACGAGAGAGAGCAATAAACCCCAAGAAAACCAAGGGATGCACAATTCCTCATCACCCGCTGACTGAACCCCAGCCCATCCCGCAGCAGCGATTGTCTCCTCTCAATCAACTTCTCCCAGTTTATATACTGGGCATGATGTTCTATTGTATGAAATATCCCTTTGGCCATTTTGAGTCAGTTGTCTTGGCCTTGCTCCGTCCTGGTTTCTTGTGCATGAGACACTAAAAAGTCCTTGACTTCTGGTAAACACCACTTAGCCACAACCAAAATATCAGTGTATTATCAGCATGATTCTCCTACTAAATCCAAACCACAGCACTGAACCAGCTACTAGCAAGAAAACTAACTCTATCCCAGTCAAAACCAGGACAAAGATAAAACTTAGTTGTGTGTATTTGGGGAAACTTCAAGGCAGACCACTAAGTGATGGCTCCCCACACTTCAGAGTGATTGCAGTGGGTTGTTTAGCTTCTGCAGTTTCTTTAATAAACACTCCATAGTGTCAGCCAGCAATTTAATGCTTTGTACTCTAACACGCTCATTGCCAATAAAAAGCACTTTTCAGAAAAAATCACTTTGTTAATGTCTTTCTAACTTACTGAGAAGACAAAGTGACCTGTGTCATGACCTTGTCCTGCACACCTCAAACCTGACCTAAACACAGGAACATAGTGTCTGAGCAAATGAAGAAAAAAATAGAAAACACTAAGTAATCAGTCTCTCTGTCTTACCTTTACCTCACCCAGCTAAGTGCTCTGAACCTAAGAGGAGGGTCATCTGCCTATGTTCCTTTTCTTAGTTCTGGAGCTTCTGTTCCATCTTGTTACAAAGCCAGGCAGCAAGAGACGGAACAAGATGTGGACTTTGACTGAGCTTGAGTAATTTGGGAGAAAAATAAACGGGACCTTGGAAAACGAAGGCAGTCTATAATGACATGAAACTTTCCGAACATCTGGCAGCCTCAGGAAAGGCAGACCTTCCAAAGTGGGAACCAAATCCTGAGGCATTTGGGGCCAGCTGATGGTGTTTTTTTACTCATGTTCCATGAAGATTAAAACTATTGGAAATAGTTGATTTGTTTACTGTTATTTTTAATGATAATGTTTGTAAACTTGTTTGGTTTAAAAGGTTATTTCATTTCGTTGATTACGTTGTTCTAAGCCTGTGATATCCTAAGGTTTAACAACCACACTGTGTCGTCACGATTTTATATTCATAATGAATTTTTGCGTGCTAATAAAATACCAGTGCTTCAGCTTCCAGAAACCTCAAGGCAAATATTTTATTACATCATGAAATTAATTTTTATTGCCCTTCTGTTCTGTGAAGCAGGAACACAAAGCAATATGAAAAAAAATCAACCAAAGTGGCCTTTTCAGCAGCTTCACATCCAGAATTTGTTTGTTAATCTCTAAGGAGATATGCTCCTTGGATTGATGATCAAAGCTGAGGGGGTAATGACACATTGTACAGACTGAGTCTATTGAAAAAATGTCCCTGGTAAGGAAGCATTAAGCATTATGGGACCTCACAGACCATCTTGCTGACTTGCTCAGAATCACAATGGAGTTTCTGCCTCACAAGCTCGCAGGAGATGTAGATGTTAGTGCCTGTTTTTGCGCCTGGTCACAGTGAGAGTTGACCAAATACTGCACTATTTGTTGGAACAGTGGAGTTGGAGCCCTGCTGTATCATCTGCTGCAGTTTTGTGATCTGACAGCTGCAGTGTAAATGCTGAATTATTTGTTTTAAAAGAACTGCTTGTGGTTTATCCTCCCTGTTTTCAGGAGGACAGGAGATGTCAGCCAGAGAAATACATCCACAGGCATCAAAGCCATGCTGGCATTTCACAGACGGTGGTCAGGGGATGTTGCAGCTCTTAGGGACATCTAACTGGATGTGGCATGGACAGACGGCTCAAAAAACCAGCTGGATGCTGCCAGGAGGTGATGTCTGGCAGCTGTGGCAGACTGGGAGCTGCCGCACTCCCAGATGTGGGCATGTGCTGCCAGGTGAACTGGCCATTTGTGTAGCTATATACTCCTATTTATGTAGCCATTTGCCACAGACTGTGGCTCTATAGGCAAAAGAGAGCATGTGTTTGCAGCATATGAACAATTAGATGTCTCTGCATGCAAATGGGAGCTCTGTGCGTCCTGCACTGCAAACACGGCAATTTGTGTGTGCTCACGTGTGTCCTGTCAATGTTTGTTTAATGCTTCAGTTGCACTCACTTTTTCACTTATAGTTTGTATTTTAATATGCAGGCACTTGTCAAAGTGTATCCACTTAGCAAACATCTGGCCTTGCTGGGTTTTTAAACGAAACACACATTTTAACAATATCTGACTTTTCAGTCAGTACCAAGAAAATTAATAGATCCAATAATCTTTCCTTTTCTCCCATGCAAGGCTGGCTGGTCCTTCTTCCCTAGCACACCCTCTTCTGTGTGCCCTACCTGGGCCTGGAGGTTGCAGCAGTTGGACCCAACCAGCACCTTGCTTCACAGAAGAGTGTTCGGTGCTTCATAAAACTTGCAGGAGCCCTGAAGCTCACTCATGGCCTTTGAAATTATGAGCTTCTAAGGTCAATTGATTGAATATGGGAAGCCTGACTCTTCTTCAGTAGAAGAAGGTACTTTTATTTGTTCAGCAGACCTTTAAAGGCTCACCTCAAATTAAGAATTTAGTTAAGGACTTAAATTAAGTGAAGATCTAATCAGTACAGTTATGCATTATCAGACAAGTATCAGGGTTGAGGCAATTTGCTTTGTCAGGTTAGTATTTGTACCAGTTAATGGGGAGTAAAGTGGCATTAATGAACAAACACAAGATCCAGTGAAAGTCAATCAGGGAGCCTTCGTTAGACAACCAAAATCTCTCTCTCTTTGCTCAATGTGATGTAACACCACCTGGCCTTCAACTCTTTCTTTACAGATTCCTAAAGGATCAAATAACTGAAACTTTCACAGCCTTGTGCTCACCATCATGAGCTTGTGTGCCAGAGATGACCCTGGCTTGTGTGCCAGAGAAGACCCCTCTGTCTTCACACACTAAGATAGGGTAAGTGATATAAGAGTAAACTTCTTCATCCTAAGCCAGTGCTGTCAGGAGCAGCTCCCAGCTACGTGGAATGGTTCAGCATGCCCATTTCCAGGTCTGTTCTGGTTTTTTTTCCAAGCTAGTGGTTTCCTCTCAAAGGTCTTTGGAGGAGGACTTGCTGCTTCTCACTTCAGCATCACTGCCCAGCTGGGGGGACCAGACCGTGGGTGCTTACCATATGAATGGTGACATGACTACATATGGACTTTGAACTCCAACACCTGCACAGCCCAGTTTCAAACTCTGCTTCCTGGGAATGCTCATGTGTGCAGCCTTGAAACACTGCCTTTACAAGGCTAAGTGCTGATAAAAGCCTGTCATATGAATATGCAAGACAGCAAGTACCAAGAGAGGTTGCTGGCCAAATTCATTAAAATCTGTGAGTGACTGTGTCTGGGAACGTTTTGGCAGAGCTCATCCAGCTCTCCAATTTATTAATCCTTCCAGCACAATCATTAGATGTGGAGTTAGGGAGATGCTGATGATTTGTTTTATCACCGTTTAACAGCCAGATGAACTTTGCCAATGTTACGCTGATCTTAGACCTCATCACATGCAGTTTAAGAGAGCCAGATGAAGAGCTTCTGCTGGAACATGATCTGGCTACCTCCCCTGATGCAGAGAAGACATCTAGGTTTCCCTACTGCTAGAGATGCTCTCCTTTCTCCTCTCCTGTGTTGCTGGAGAGGTCCCTGGTAACCAGTCTTCTCACTCAGGAGCCCCTGTCCCGCACCTGCAATTATCTGAGAAGACTCTGGGTCAAAACAAGCATTATCAGCTGCATTGTTGCTCTCTGAAGTGCACTTTTAAGGAAGGGTGAAGGAATGAAAATTCTGGTCCAGGATTTTCCAGGATGAAAATAGCCCAAGATGGCTACTATGGATGGATGGTGTAGGAGTCTTTACAGACATTGTGCAGAATAGTCCTTGGAGGAGTCTGGAAGGGACTGAGCTCTGGGCAAGTGACAGGTGCTGGGAACAGGAATCAGTTGCCCCAATAAGATGCATTAACTGGTTTTACAGACATTTCCAGGAGATGAGAGCTTTGTGAGTGGAAGGTGAGAGCTTTTTGAGTGTAAGACAGACATTTGCAGTTCACCTGCATGAAGGCCTTTTCAGCATCAGCAGGGGAAATGAGAAAGATACCTTTGATTCACATACAAGATGAAGGAGGTTGACAAGGATCTGCAGCAGGAAGATATAGATATGTAAATAAGTGAGCAGAACAAGCAGACCTCTGGGTACTAGAGAATTTTATCCTTTCCATTTTCACAAGTAGGTCATAGAAAGTTGCTGAAGGGGTCAGCTTTCAGCTTGATATAACTCAATATAACTGATTCTAATGGGTTTCTTAAGTCATAAAAGGTGATTTCGTTTAGGTCTTCATCCTAAAGGCAATATTTCCAAAACCCTGGATAGGTAAAAAATGCATACTGAAGTGATTCCTAATACTCAGGACGTTAATGTGACTGCTCTCAGTCATTTTTACAAGATGATGATGAACAAGCACTCCAATTCCCACTACTTCTTTTCCCCTGTATAGGAAAGTAGGGGTACATAGCATTATAGCTGTGAAGTATCAATAGAGAAGCATAGGAAAGCTAGAATTTTCCAGAGTATGCACTTCTTTGGTATGTAGAGCTAAAGGAAACTGTCTGCAAGGGGGATATCTCTGCTGACAGCTCAGGCTAGCCCAACCCCACTTTTACAGTGCAAACACAGTCATGCAAAGTCCTTTTCCTAGCCCAAGGTGCAGGGATGACAGATGAGAGGGACACCAACCCTCTCCAGGTGCACTGTATGGTTTACTTCATGGACTACTGTCTGTCAAGGGCTTCGGTGGCAATGGGGCATGAAAAGACCAACTGCTACAGTATCCTACACCATCAGTGTCCTGCTTGGAACTCCCCAAGGCCAACAGGGACCCTTTGGGTGAGTATGAGATGCTCAAAGGGTAATCCTTTCTTCCTCTTCAGTCAAAGTGAAAGAGAGAATTAACATGGAGAACAACTTAAGGAGAGATGTCACCCCTCAGAGACTGGAGACCTCTGTAGGGGAAGAGGGATGCTGGTGGGGTTGTAAGACCAGTGGGATAAGGACAGGGCTACTGTAACATCTATTACCACTGAAGATGAGTTAGTGCCCCGAGGTGGGACATCCCTGATGCAAACTCAGATGATCAACATCAGGATCATAGTCTTGAGGGACTCTGGACCCTGTATTGTATCAAGGAGCAGAGCTGAAGACCAACCTGGCAAGGGAACAGCACGAACGAGCACTAAGTGTTACCTCAGCATGACCAACCCCTGAGGTTTAATCAATGTCACGCAGCAGTCATCTCAGAGTATCAAGGGATTAGTTTAAAAGCCATGAGGTATTTTCCAAAGAGGTTATGACATTTATTATATGCTATCTCTCTGTCCATTAGGCTGATCCACAGGTGCTAAAAGAAAGAAGTGGATCTAAAAATAGTACTTGGTTCACAGGCTGCACAGAAATGCAGCTCTGCCTACGCTTCCCTTGGAGCTAGCAGTGCCCTCCTGTAGTGCTCAGCACCTCCCTGGAAGCAGTATTGCTGCCCATCTCCCCAGTCTGCTCAATGATACAAGCTGCATCTTATTACATTATGGAGACCCGATTCACAGTAACATTCTCCAAAGTCAGAGCAGCCTTGCCAAAGTTCCCATGTGGTTTCAGCCTGCCTCTGATGGCCCTCTCTGTGCCTTGCCAGAAACACATAAGTAGACCACGGCCCATACTTGCTAGCCCTCCCTCCATCATCTCTGCACTGCTGAGCTTTGCTTATGCGTGTGTGCATGCAGCTGTTACTGTCCTCATGGGCTTCTGCCACCAGCTTTCCCATCATCCCTTTTGCTTCTCCTATTCCAAGGAACAAAGATTTTCCCTCTAATTCTTCTCTATGGGGCAGCAGAACGATGGTGTTAACTGAACAAAACTCTGACCTTTTCATTTTACGGAAGTCCTTAGACCCAGGGCATTATTCCTGTGAATCTTTCTTTCTCTGGAGTATGCAAGCCTGTGGACATGAAAGTACATACTTGGGGACACACATTGTTTCCTGCTACAGGGAAGGAGTGGCAATACAGGGTGGGGATGCTGAGTGTGAGGGGACAGAAGTGACATCCACACCTCCCCAGACAACAGCCACTTTGCAGCAAGTCCTCTCCTGTCTTCCCACAAGCATCCCACATCCCACAGCGGGTGGTACCCTGGGGGAAGAGCCACATGGTGAGGAAGAGATATGTCTATACAGAATGGCGAGTTGATGTTTCCAACAATGCTGCCTTGGTGGGATGTGATAGTCTCCAAGGGGGAAAGAGGAGCTTAACCATGAATAGAAATGCCACTCCCAGAGCAATTTTTCTAGGTCGTTTAATGCAAATAAACAAACCCACAGCAAAGTTAAAGGCGGCCCAAAGCCTGGCCACAGCTATGAAAGCAGTAGGCTTAGGAATCAGTTTGCTTCCAGAGCTGCTAAAGGCTTGGAGAAATTAACTACAGTATGTTGATGTGAAGACTTATGGGAGGATCAAGGAGATATAAAAATGAAAGAGTCAACAATATCAGAGCATGACATGAGATAGTGAAGTATTTTATTTCTATTGCTTTCAATATTATCTCTTGGTTAGCAGGAAATAATTTGAGCAGGGAGACTGCATAGTAGAGGTACGGAAAATAGATGTGATCATTTTCCACAGACGCAATGAGCACCACTCTAGATATTTTATAACTTGCTAGTGTTTTATGTCATTTCTTCAGACATCTGTGCATTAGAGTGACTGGGAACTGCAAATGATGTATAGTTAAGATATCCCCCTATAATTAAGCTGAAATAATGCTGGATTATTCTAGCATAATTATAGGGGGCTATTTTAACTATTAGCTCATTAAAAAGCTATGATGCAAATATCATTCTGAAAGAGACAAAAAAATCAGGGTATATGAACAAAATGTCAGTGGTCCTCTGCTGAGACCAGATGGAGAGGTATAACTATATTCAATTTATCAGTCAATATATTTAATTATAGCCAGGCTTGGATGGAGCCTACAATGGCCTTTTATTATATTTAGTGTTTGCAGATGGATGTGGTGATTCAGAAATGCTTGGAAAGGGAACATGGTACCTATGCAAAAGACTTCAGTTGAATTTGGTCTGGGTTTCACAAGAAACTCTGCCACATGCTCCTCTCTAGATGGGAGCTGTCCTTTTGCCCACCTTGCACTTCAGGTGTGGCACAGAGGGTTGCAAAATCTGATATAGAAGCGATATTTCGGTCCCACGACAAGGCTGGTCCCAAAAAGCATGCAAGCAGCTGCAGCCGTCACAAGCACAGCCAGAGCACAAGGCACTCCTCTGTGTCTAATTTGCTTGGGGTCAGAATTGGTCAAGTGTTATGGAGCAGCAGCGTTTGGGTAACAAAGGGGAAGCAGTATGCTTGGCTAGTCCAGTCTCTGACAAAGGGCATCCTAGAAAGGGAGCTGCCTACCCTCACGTGCTCTGTTCCAGAGGAGAGGAAGTTATTCTCCATCTTGTTATGGAGGGAGTCCCCATCTCCCTCTCTCCCGTGAAGGACCCCACGGGGGCTGAGGGACCCCAGGCAGCTGGAGGGAGGAGCTGTTTCCCTGCTCCCCACACTCGTTTGAACCCCAGCTTGGCTGTGCTAAACAGAAAAAATTGTCCTGGGACAAGACCCTAATCCCACTGTGCTTATGAAAATAAGGGTGTCTCTTGTCTGGCCCTGCCTATAGAGCGGAATACAGCTGGGGCACAGTCTAACCAACCATTGAAACTTCATGTTTTGGGCTTTCTGAGACTTGCAGGATCCTTACCTCCAGAAAAGGGGATCTGTGCTCGTGAGGATCAGTCCCTGGCCTGTCATTAGGGCATCGTTTTATAAGGGTCAGGTTTTCCCTCCCCATTCAACTGCTGCTGCTCCCTTGCTCAAAGTGATTTGATTTGCAAATATGGTTGGGTGTGACTGCTCTGCCCAAAGGGGCATCTCATCTTTGACATCTGACAGCAAGTGGCAGGGCAAAATAATAGAGCAGAGGCTAAATAAGAAAAATTACTTCTTGCCCTCAAGCATTATGGCAACAAATGGTGAAGAACATGCCCTCAGGGAACAGTGAAATGAATGAGATGAATGCCTAATGTCCAATAACTACATGTCACATCAAAGAGCAGACTCTCAAAGCACAAAGTTGGCAAGGGCTGGTGAATGCAAGAAGTAGAGTCATTGGGGAAATTTATTGTTGCACAGGATGGCACAGTATGCAAATCTTGCTGGAGAGTTCTTTATGGTTGCTGCTATCTTTTGAAGTAGATAAAGAGTGTAAGACTTTGTTTTATGGGAAAATAATGAAGGACAAAAACCAAAAGAAAGGCAGAAATGGCAGCTCAGGTGAAACTGAGGTCCTACCCAAGTCTCTTTGTGGTCTAGGACTCAGCTCCAAGGGCTAGAGACAAAGAAAGGGTGGTTTCCAGTGGAGAAGAAGAGCGATGAGGACTGGGAGAGGGAATGGAGCTGGCTGCAGCTGTGCATTGTAATTTCTTTTTCTCCCTTCAGCTTTTCCCATAACTGCCTGCTCAGCTCAGGAACAGCAGCGTCAGGCAACACGGACAAGGAGACCCAGAAAGGGGCAGGGCCTTAGCAGACACTATTTTTATACTTGACTGAAGGACTCACGGTTAGATGTGGTTGGGAAAGGATGTTCCAGATTTTCACCCAAGGAGATTTCTTTCTTTATTTTAATTTGACTAAAGGCTGGCTGAGAAGTAAGAATGTAAATATGTGCCCAGGTGACCTGTCAGAAAGCATTCACATGTGCATATTGGATGTGAGCAACTGGAAATGGTGCACATGTAGGATCCCATTGCCTTGTGCTAAACTCGGCAGCACAATGCCACACTCTGAGACTACAGAACATGGTGAGTGAGTGACATGGTTACTTGAGTGAGCCTCATGGTTACTTGAGTGAGCGAGTGATGTGGTTACCTGCATCAGGGTCTGGAAAGAGCTTCACAGGATGTTGCTGCCTCGACCCCTGGGGAGCACTGCTCTGTGCCCTTGGCTCTGGGATGATGTTTCACAGGAAAGGGGCTTTGGGCGCCTGGAGGGACTATCACTGGTGAGATCGGCACCCAACGTCTCGGAAGCCACTGGGTGGCGTATGAACGCTTGCATACATAGAGGAGCACGATCTGTGGAAAAAACACAAGGCAGAAATACACATAGCTAATTATGTGGGCTCTCTGAACTGAGACGAGAGCAGGTGAAACCAACCCTGCATACATTAGGAAAGTGGTTATATGTCATGCTTCCTTTAACAAATAAAAGTCCAGATGATCAAGTATTAAGGAGTAAAGTTCAGAGGCTGTAAAAGCAATCAGCTAATGAAAAATCACAGTGCAGCCTTGCTTTTGCCAGGCAGGGTAGGAATGGGGGACTACATGGGTAACTCCAACTGAAGAGCCTGTCAGCAAAGCAGCTGCTCAAAGTCATTCCTGGTGTTTAAATCCTGCTGGCATTGGTCAGGAGTTTCTCTTGTTTATGTCTTACTCATCTGGGCACTGGTCATGCCACGGCTACATTATTTAGGTTGTGCAGTCCTCCCGGGTGCTGATATGGCAGGAGCACTGTGGGTCCCCAGGCACAGCCCTGCTCAGCTCTGCAGTTCAGTGCATTCCTTTCTTACAGAAACAGTCTCTCCCAGGACATTGCCTTTGCTCACAGGGGCTGATGTCAGCTGGCTCACCAGCAGTTGGCTTCACAAGACAGCTAAAACCAGGAAGGAGTTTTCAGCAGGACTCAGGAGATAGTAATACTTCAACTCAGCATCCTCCAGACTCCTCACATTTTCCTCCCCCATCTGGTTTGTCCCTGCCTGATCTACAACCCTTGCTACATTTCATGGGCTCCTTTCCCTCTGATTGTTTAATGTGATTAAGAAAATATTCATAATGTTGCTATCCCAGTTTTGCTCATTGCCTGTAATTCCCCTTCCAGGAAAGCAAGCTATCCCAGCCTCATGCAGCTGGACCTGTGAATATTGCAACAGAGTGATGCTCGGAGGGGTTACTTGTTCCCAGCAGGGTAAGGCCACACAGTGATAGAGAATAGGAGACACTCCAAGCTGTGATCAGTGTTTTAAAACACATTTTATCTCCTTTTACCAACTGTCAGTAGAAATGAACAAGAAGCTCACTTTGAGGATGTTTCTTTCATATGATGCTGGGGTTGGAACAGGAAGGGGAGGGGGGGGGAACAGCGCTAAGATAAATGATACTATTTTCAACTAATTCAGACAAGCATTTTTTCTGAATTCAGCAGCATCACTACGAACAGTCTTCAGCATCTCTAAGAGCCCCATATTATAAACATGAGGCACTTGCTTTCATGCCATTCAGGCATCAGCGCAAGCATCACGCAAGTGGCAAAAGGCTGGAAAGCAGAGTTATCAGCCAGGTCTGGGCTATGTTTGCTTGTGTATTAGCCATGCTCAGTTGCCCACCTTCCCCCCTTTGTGTGATGTGGGATCATGAGGTATATTTGCTCTCAGCTGCTGGTGGTTCATCGCTGCCAGCCACCACCAAGTCATTGGCAGAGAGTGGCTGTCCCCTGCCTGTAGATGTTTGCAGGGCCAAGAAGGGGACTTGGGTGTGCAGGGGAAAAGAGGAGTGGTTAAGCAGAGCAGAGTGGTGATATCCTGGAATCATACTGGCTCTCCTCTACCAGTTAAGGGAATTGGTTTTCATCCAGCCTGGAGAAAAGAAGGGAAGTAGAGGTGAACAGTCCTCTGCAGTTTGTCCATCTCCCAGCAAACTATGGCTAGGGTGTCCTGCCTGGCTGTGGGAGGTTCACATTCCACTTCCATGACTCACTGTCCCTCTGTGAGAGGAAGAGTATTCCCCCCTTACTGCCTGTGACTTGTGACGGATTGTGGTCTGTGAAGGGACACTGCTCTGTGACTTTCATGAGTCTTGATAGAGCAGTAGGTTGATGCCATGGCTGCTCTGCAAAGGGATTCCTGGGATGGGGCCAAGTTACTGGGATATAGCTGCCCTTCCAGAGTAATGGCCTAACGGGTGAGCGTTAGTGGAAGAACAATGCCCCTGCTGTGAGGGGAAGATCTCTCACCCCTAGGAAAAAGGCTAGGAGGGCATCTGCAATGTTGTTGCCTTCCTTCAGAGGTACAAAGGTGCTGTCTTCCCTGTTCTGCAGATGAGAAACTGAGGCAGAGAACAAAACTTAACTGATTTTCATCCATTACAGAGGAAGTCCTTGGTGGAAAGGCAACTGGGGCCTTCATTGGAGGTTATTGCCCTCAGTATCTCCACTGCAGGGTCTCACAAAGACTCCTGTGGTTTTGGGGAAAGTCACTTTATCTTCCTGATCAAGCTCAAGAAGCTTCATGATGGATTTCAAGTAATAAATGGCAGCAAAATAGAAAAGGAGAAAGCAAAGCCTAGCCCCTGAGCCTCTGAACAGAGAGACATTTACACATATCCTTATCTGTGAAGTTTTCCCCAGTATTCAGCATCGATGTAAACTCTTTCCTCTGAACAGCACCCAAAACGCCAGCTGGCTCTGGCAGACTTCAGGAGGCACACGAGTGAAGTCTAATGAAAGCCCAGGCACAGCATCCCAAAAGTGACAGTCACTCCAGTCTCAAGTAGGATTATGAGCTGCTGATTCCTTCTGGATTAGTAGAGAGCAGCACGATTTCAGAGGTTTTCTATGGCTTTGGGGTGTCACTGTTTAGCTAAACATCCCCTCCAATTGATTGCAGCCTGCCTGTGGTTGCAGGGTTGATCATGCTGTATGATCTTGAGCCAGCCAGAGAAGAAAAGATCATTGCTTCTTCCTTTTATTTTTTTCTTTTTTCCTTCCAGGATAATAGAGTTCTTCTGTCCCCAGTTTTGTTATTCATACAAGATCCTGCAATCCAGGACACTCTGTCCTTAAAGACAAAATGTAAAAATAAGCAGAAATATTATATAAGTCAGAGAATATTACAGTTAATCAGCAGGACTGCCTGCTTGGCCTCCCTCTGCACTGCCCAAGAAAGTGCCGATAAAAGTAGATAGATATGTAACTTGATGCTGGTGCCTGAATACATTAGTCAATTTTAATCTTTTTATTTTGCAATAATTAAGGCATCAACTGTGCCCTTTCTGTCTGAGGGTAAGTTTATAATGCTTGGAAGCACCCGGGTAAAGAAAAAAGGGTTTTATTGATGTCTTTCTAGATTACGCTTTGGCACAACATTGCTTAGTGCCCCAGTGCTCCCACAGGATGCATTCCCACCCAGTGCCAGCCCTGGGCTCCCAGCACCTCACAGGTGGGTTTGTGGGCCTGGCTATAGCGCTCACACAAAAGGGAATTTTCTCTTCCTTTGCAACTTTCATGAGCAGATGGCCTTGTTTTTATTGGGCACTTGAATGCCTCTTCCCTCCCATTCTGGGGGGAATGCAAGCATGCTGAATATGGTCTCGGGAATAGATGCTGTCCAAAGATCTTGGGGACCGGGAATGGGCATCATTTTGGGTGAACTAGTGGAAAATCTGAGGAGCTTCTCATGCACCCTTAATGTCTCTGAGCTGGGCAGCATTCAGGTTAACCTGCATTTCTACACTGCCATATAGCACTAGCCCTCCACCTTTGAAGTCTGAGATCTACAGCTCTAAAGACTGTAAAAGGAGATGACTGTGATAGCAGAATTTCTATTTGCATGTCTCACGAAACATGCAGCACAGTCTCCTATTTAAATAGCAAACTTTTGCCAAAGCACGATTGCCTCCCACAAGACTTGGGGTGCCCTCAGCTCACACTGAAGTGACTCGCAGCTCAGGGCACTTGCCACCTCCTGGAAGGTGCTGAGCAGTGGGTAGGATGGCACTGGAAAATTAGGCTGGGGCAGCAGAGGCGGAGCTGGCCCATGCAGGGTGTTTTAAGTGCTGCGTGCTGGAAGTGTGGAATAGCACCTGTTTCACAAGGTCTGGCTGAAATTGTTGCTATTAGTCCCCTGCTTTTGTGAGTACTAAATGCACCCACACAATGTGGAAGTAACATCTCACCAATCAAAGTCAGCTCTGTTGCTTTTGTATCCACTTTGCTATTATTCACACTTCACAGCTGGATCAACGTGTGACACATTGCAGTCCTTCATTTTTCTTCTTTTGGATTACAACTATTTTTAATTTTTACCTGCTTGGAGAAATAACACATTTTACCTAGTGATAAATCTACTTTTTATTTATTCAGAAGACCAGTTTAGATTACTAATCCAAGATGATGAATGAATTAACTATTTGATGGATCAAAGTAGAGAAATATATTTTGGGCATTGGCTACACCAGGGAGGGTACATAACATGTCAGTCCATTGAAATTGTTGCATTTGTTTTATTTTAACATTTCTTGATTTCAAAACAATAAAATACTGCTCATGGGTAAACTTCCTAAACAAAGGAGACTGCCAGTGGGCCTGACAACGTTTCCTTGGTAACATTTCTTAGCTTTTACCCCAGTGATTGATATCCAAGGATAGCCATTTGCTTTCTGCAGAGAAGCAAGAGAACATGGCTCAGTGATTCCTTTCCTGGCTCCTGAAAGCAGAAAGAGGAGTTGCAATCCATTACAGCTGATGTGGCTTTACCCATTATTAAAAAAAAAAAAAAAAGGAAAAAGAAACAACAAAAAAAACCCACAACAGTAACAACCAAGGGGAAAAAAGGAGACAAATTGCACTTAGAACCTGATCCAAAAAACTCACTTTACTTGACAGAAAATCTCTGACTTCACAGGGCTTCAGACTAGATTCCCGATGTGTGTTTAAGACTGACCTTAATCTGAATACACTTCTATGCTATGGTCTTTGCCTTCCTTGTTTAAAAACCTTTTGTGCCAACAGTTTTTCTTTTTCTGTTTGTGCTGCAAGCACCACCATTTATGGGGAGCTCTCAATACCACCTACCTTGAGAAATAAGCAGTTATGGGAGATTGCAGTAAGATATCCCTGAATTTAATACAAAGGAGGAAAACAGCATTTACAAGTCCAGTAAGAGCTAGTCAAGAAGTGAGTTCGGGTGTGTGAGGGAGGCAGACTGGACAAGTCACCCTTCACAGATGAAAAACCCTGTATTTCTCCCTCCTGCCCATTGCCCTCCCACTCCTCTCCAAGAACTGTGCAAGTGTCCTCTCTGTTTTATTTGCAGAAATACCCCAACAGTGCTGCCCATGCCAAAGCCCTTTGCAGTCACCCAAGCAACAACACTCATGCAGTGACTGTGACTGCTAACAAAAGCGCCCAGCTGCCAGTGGTCCAGAGGTGCTGCCAGCTTCAGTCAGTAACAGCTCCACATGAAACATCAAAATGAGCATCAAACTAGTCCCAAAGACCCAGAAGACAGCTTTCACTCTGCAGGCATGCTCATGACACTCCACTGTGGCTTAAGCTGAGCAGATGAAGAAGACTGTGCATCTTTGCAGCTCCTCAACACGATCGAAGGATTTGGAGAGAGATCTCAGAGGGCAGCAGTGCTCAGGAGGAGCAATGTTTTTGGCCCTATTTACTTCTCCTTGACCCCATTTGTTTCTCCTTGGCCCTGCCACCAACACAGTCCCATTTGTGGAGGGCTTGAAGCTGTCATGCCCACTATGTGCTGTTTGTCATGTCCTCCCCATGTTTCTCTTCCTTGCTAAGGATTTTCCCACATCTTTCCCTTTTTTAGGGTTTGAAATGAAGGAAGTTGCAGTTCTGTCCCTTAAAAGAGAGGCTGTCAACTTCAGCAGGGCAGCAGCAATGTGCTTCTTCCACAGGATTATGGGAAGAAAGGGGATATGGTTGTCTGGACACCTCAGAAATCACTGCAGCCAAGCAAAAATAGGCAGAATCATGTAAGAATACATTTGGGTTTTGGAAGGTTGGATACCTGAGAGGTTCATCTTTCCTTTCTTTCTTACAGTTTATCCTTTATGCTTTTATACCTCAATTTTAGCTTACTCCAAGCTTCCCCCAACCACATGCCTCCTTCTGATCATGTCTCCTAAATCTATCACAGTACATACTCTGTCCTTTCTTTGTCTCTGCTACAGGACCCCTCACTCCTTTGTGGCCCCCCCAAATGTCACCATCAAACCCGAGGCCCTTGGCTGACAGCAGGAGAGAAGCAGAGGGTGGTGTGGCCAGCTAATGGCCTTTCCCCTCAGCCCAGACAGCAACACTCTTGATGCTTTCATGGCTGCTGTGGTCTGAGGTGTGTGCAGCAGCCAGGAGGCTGGGGGAAGGACTGATAGACAAGTGAAGGACAAGCAGTGGGATCACAGCATGCTTCTCTTCTGTCAGGGAAGGGGCTAAATCGATGAACACACAACAAATCAATGCTGTTGGGTGGTGGGGTTTTTTGGTAATTTGATCTTTTCCATTAGGATGCTCACTAGTGCTCCATTAATAGCTTGTTCAACTGCCAGTGCTGGGTGATACCCAAGGCCTGAGGAAATGCAAAATTAAAAAAAATAGGGAGTAATTGATCCAGCAACTTATATAATCATATGATACAAGTGGGAGATTTTATTTTTGTAAGCCCAGTACCTTATTTCCTGAAGCCTGAGATACATTCACACACTACAGAGGCATTATATTACTTATAAAATTATCCAGTCCTTTTTATAATCCAGCATCAGTACAGCTTGTCCCAAATAACTCTTTTTAAGATGCACTCCACAGGCATACTGTGTACCTAATTATTTCTCTTTGTTTTTCTCCACTATTTGTTTCATCCAGTGTCTCCCTCTTTCCAGTGACGAATTGTCTGTACTTGCAGACATAAATAAAACCGATTAGTCCTTTAAAGATACCCTCCATGTCCCAGCTTCAGCACTTCTGTTGCTGTTTCTCTTTCCTAAATAAAGTACAATTCAGTGGATGCCTTTTGAGGGTTTGGTATACAAGAGGGGGGATCTGTGGATCCTCTGCTTCCCTTGTTTGTGCAGGAGAGAGGCAGATGAGGGGCCCCACACTGGGGCGGGTAAGGAAGGGCCAGGATCCCAAGAGTTTGTGCACAAATCTCCACTTCAGGGAGAGGGGCTGCTTTCTCCTCAGATAGAGGCTATCTTTTTCCTGAGGTCTTGGGAAAGGATGGCTTACTGGTCTGAGCTGCGACATGATGCTGGGCAGCCAGCCTGGTCCTTCCCACTGACACCTGGCATCCTGCTTGGCAGCAGGGAGAGAAATCTCACTGGGGTGACAGACATGAGATTTGCGGTCATCTCCTTCCCTTTTCCCTGAAGGGATCACCAAGCACCCTAGCAGTGGAGGCTGGATTTCCAAAGTGGTGTTTTGCGGTAATCCAAATGAGAATATGGCAATACCCAAACCAGGGAAGCCCATAGCCCTGGGGAGGGCAAAATAAAAACAAATCACCCCCCGCCCCAACCCTTCCCGGCCAATCAATCCTTCCCTTCATGCCTGCTGTGAGGCCAGCAATTTTCAGGAGACTCATGGGTCTCTCCTCTACAGATGAAGCTGTGGCCAGTTCTCTGCCATGTGCCTGGTCTCACCTCTCTCTCCAACTGCAATTACCAGAAGAACAAACTGAGCAGCCTTCTGCTCTGCCACCCAGCTGCCCCTTTCAGCATAAGAGCATAACATATGCACAATCAAGTGCAGACAAATGCATTGCAAAAGATACCCACCCACAGCAGATAGTGTCAATCTGCTGACAGCACCAAACTCAAATTTTGCCCACGTGCCACAGAAAAACAGGAGGTTGCTGAAAAGATTCAGACTCTGCAGATACAGGCAAGCATCTTTGCATCATCTGCTCCATGCTTCACAGCTTTACGTGCTCTCGTACAGATGGGAGTCATGTAGAAAATTAGCCTCTAGGAGCAAAGTACCATCTTCAAAGGAGATGTTGAGCATCACTGGCTTGCTCCAAGCCTGGCTAGAACTGATGTGGTTTTGTCTTATGTGTTTATAAATTACTGCTACCACTAGTTTTTAAGGGAATGGGCAGCCACTGTCCCGAGAAGACAACTCGGTCTTCAGTGACCTAGTCCCAAATGTTGCAAGGCAGAGAAGAACCACCCCAAGAAAAAGCAATATCCAGGAAGGAGACTCCTCATTGCATTTGGACTATTTCCCACGGCTTTGCTGACCTGGAAGGTGGTGTAAGGACTTTCTAGCTTAAGCAGAAGGTCAGACTGACTACTCAGAGAGAGGAAACCAAAGTAAGCCAGCCCCTATTCATATTTGGGCAAAAGGATATGTGCTCTCAGCCTTGTGTGTACAGCCTGAATTAGTGAAATAAGTATTCTGTAAATCATTCCCTTCCTTGCAGCTCTGTTTTCCTCTAAACAATGGAAAGGAAAAACTGTAAACATGCTGATATGATAAGTAGGAGGGTGGAGGAAAGGCAAGGTCAGATGTACTCTTATTGCTGTCTTCCTGTAGACATACACTCCTCACATCTCTAAAAGCCAAAGAAGTACTTAGATACTTTAAAGAGCTATACTAGATATGTCAGATCCTCATCCTTTCTACCTGGATACCTGTGGCACGTAACTAAGGAAACACTGCAAATGCCTTGGTTTGAAATGTCTTTGCTGAGAGCTGGTTGAAATGCAGGACTTCTATTCTGCAAGAAATACTGACATTTGCAAAAGTTTGGTTAAACAGAAAAAATGAGTCATTTTCCCCCTGAAAAGGAAAATCTGTGGGGAGGGAAGAAAAGAGAAAAAGAATTGCTTGGAAAAATCAAACCATTCCTATTCTTTTTACTTTTCCCTCAATGAAGAACAGAGGAACAACTGTCTCTGTCTCCTGAGGATCCCCCCAGCCATGAGCTGAGTAGATTCAAATCCCAGTGAGCTTCTGCCTGCGCCAGAGCTCCTGTGGCTTTGTGCTTCCCGTGGCAGATCTCAGCCAGCTGGGGCTGAGGGAGACTGTCCTCACAGCAGCATCACCTCAAGCTGATGGAGAACCACTCCTGCTGCAGCCAACCCGCTTCTGCTGGCCAATTTCAGTTTTATTTATCTCCCTCTCAGCTTTTAGGCAAGTTTGTTTTGCTGAAAAATTCCTCACTAACCTTTCTTGACATGTTACATGTTACACAGTCGCACCCATGGCTGCTACTGTAAAAAAAAAGTATTATTTATCTGCAGGGAGGAAATAAACCCCATCAGTGCAAACCATCACATCATTGTGTCGAAGTCCTGAGCCTCAATCCTCATCTGTTGAAAAGGGCTGTAGTGATGGCACTTCTGTATGCTGAAAGGGATTGTACTGAGACACTGGAAAAAACAACCTGTTAAGATGATTGGCTCACTGCTCTGCCTGAAATGGCAACATTTGAACACACAATACGCTCAAAGATGATTAAGCCGGGGAAGTGTAATGATATGTGAAACCAATTTTTATTAATACCAGACTGAAACACACAGTCTTGTACAAGGAAGAGAAATCTCCATGCTCCTAGTAATGGGGATCAAAGCCTTAATGATCATTACACTACTAAAACTGTACACTAATACCACAGCAGGTCATGGGGGTCAGAGCAAATGCTTCTTTCTTTGTATTACATGCTTTTATGTCTTCATTTACTCCACCAATTCTCTCATTATTTTCTCCTCATCTGCTATTCACAGGTATAATTTCTTTGGCTGACATTCTCCTCCTCTCTCACTAAGAAACAATCGATATTACATCATCTGCCTCACCGCAATGCCTCATACGCCACAAGATACATTGAAGCAGGTTCCTCTGGGACTTATTTTGCAGCCCCACTCCATCTGAATTAGTAAGGAAAGGAGGATGCTATGCAAAGCCCCTAGGTGTGGCTGGAGCACAAGCTTGGGCAGCATGGTGACTGCTGCTTTAACCTCACTGCCTGCCTGTGAGAAATCCATATGTTGCCATTTGCTCTTGTAGCCTGCTCATTTCATGCAGTGCTGTTTGGCTTTGAGGTGTTGTGTTCTGCTCTCTCATGTGCTGCTGTCTTGTAACAAGATCATGTGAAACAGGGACCTTGTATCATTTCAAAACATATTGTCAGCTGGTTCAGGAGGGAAAACTCTACTTTTTCTTTTTTCTTATGTATTTTTTTTCATTTTGTTTCCTGATTCAATACTGCCTGCCTTTCCTTGCTCTATCTAGACAGCATTTCCTACTCCTGGGCTGTCTGTGAAGGAAAGCTATCTAACTCCGGAATTTAATAAAAGCCTCTTAAGTGATTTGGG